>NC_138729.1:4186126-4261126 GCF_965113295.1 Leuciscus leuciscus | reverse complement strand
ACATGATACCACGCTAGTGAGCAGCTCAGAGTCAACTTCAGAAAAGGCAGTAAAGGATGTGCCAGAGAAACTAGGCAAGCAAAGTACAGAAGAGGAACCAGGTATAGCATGAATGATTTTATAAACATTGTCAATTTTTTAGCTAAAAAAATGAAGAAAGTCATTACACACCTGATTTGAGACAGGCAGAGAGGTACCAACATTACATGTGAGAAGTCTGTTTATAGTATGAAAGAGATGCCTTGGATTTCTTTGATTATTATCTATTATCTGAGAAAAATAAACAGATCTGGCAGACTCAATTGCAGATCTATATTCCCCCAGGTGATCTTTCCAGGCTTGATAAAACACATTCAGGCCCGAGTCACGCCACTTGCGCTCCAATTTACGGCAAGCTGCTTTCCTAAAGCGCAGGTCGTCATTATACCAAGGGGCAGAACGAGTAAAAGAGACTCTGCGTGACTTCAAGGGAGCAAAATAATCTAAATTAGAGGCAAGAACAGTATTCAGGTGCAAAATCTTATCTTCCAGAGGAGCTGACGGAAGACCACTAAGAGAGGAAACAACAGAGTCTGCAAAGTCTGACGGATTAATTGATTTCCATTTACGAAAATGAACAGAGTGTGAGGAAGACACAGGCGGAAGAGGCAGTTCTAGATTAAAAAAGATTGCCAGATGATCAGAGAGACCAATATCAACTGAACACTGCTGTGATACAATTGCTTCGTTTGCAATCACAAGGTCTAATGTATGACCTTTGTTATGTGTAGGGCCGCTGATAAACTGTTTAAGATGAAAACAGTCTAATAAAAATAGGAAGTCCTTTGCCATCACACAGTCATTTTCATCAATGTGTATGTTGAAGTCCCCTAGAATGAGGATTCTCTCAAATTTATAACACAACATTGACAACAAATCAGCAAACTCAGTCATAAAAGCTTCATTTGCCTTTGGTGGTCGATAGACAGTAGCGATGGTAATTGCCTTTGGAGCAGAAATATTCAAAACAAGGCATTCAAATGATGAGAACTGTGGTACACTCACAGCGCTGATGTTTGATTGTAGATTATGAACCACAATAATGCCCCCACCTCGACCAGTAGGTCGCGGGAGATCAAACAGTCCATACCCCTCTGGAGTGATCTGGTTGAAGAGGAGACCGTCGTTTTGTTTATGCCATGTTTCAGTTAAAAACAATAAGTCCAGTTTTCGCTCTGCGATGATATCCGATAAAAGCAGGGCTTTATTGTTTACTGAGCGTGCATTGAGCAACGCAACATTTACGGGGCTCTGGCACATCGCAGAATGCAACTCTGATCGAATGAACGAAGATAAGTTACTCAAGACAGCACCAGTACGAAATGCGCTTTTAGCCTGACGGCGACACATAGGTACGCAGATGTTGTTAGAGGAAGAGAGGCCATATCTGCGGCCAAAACTCCGATGTATGTACCGTCTTTGTCTCAGCAGGCCAGCGTTACGACAGAGTTCATAAGCATCTTTTTGTAAATAGTAGTTTTGTTTTAAGTTCAGCAACTGGTGTGCAGTGTACCTTAGAGCCATGCTTCGTTGATCCAGGATCGCAACAGTCCCAAGGCAGCGAAAGTCCAAAGTAAGGCCACAGGGTAAACTCCTCCGATAAGGCTCCAGGGTTCTCCAGAGAACGCAGGCAGATACAAGCAATAATCCAACGAATGTAAAATAGTCCCGCGACATTGCAACAAGTCGGAAGACTAAAAACAGCAGGTAGAAAACCCCACGTCAACATAAAACAAACAAACTGTGAGAGGAGCGGCAGCCAAAGCGCGCCAGCGTACCCTCGTTCCAAAAGTAAAGTGTTTTAGAGTAGATATCAATGAGGATTATGTGATATTACATCAACTACAGATAACATGTTAATGAGATAAAATCAACATGTTATTTTCAGTCAGACAGGGAAAGGTACATTGTTGATATAAACTCATAATGAACATTTGTGAACATAATGAACATTTGTGAACATAATGAACATTTAGCAAGCTGATTTAACTGTGGCACTGCTCTGCGAACTGAGCAGTTTGTCCACTTAGCACTAGCACCTGTATGTTGTAAGGTGCCTCATTTTTCCGCACCGAGGGAAAAGACCTAGCCCTCACAAATATATGTGATGGGCTCCTATTAACTGTCGATTAAAGACATGTTAAGTGTTAAATAAAATCTAACATAGTTTACAGAGTCAACACCTCCATATCACGGCTAAGCTAGCAGAAACTGAGGTAAATTAGCGTCCATTCATACCTTCAATGTCGTGGATAAAACCTTCGATCCAGTTACTGTATCCCTTAATTAATACAGCCCGGGGGATGTTGCAGTCGGTATTGGCCCACTGCTCCACATTTTGTATAGTTAATTCGGGCAGACAGGAAAGATTGGTGGTCCACACTGGAGTTTCCATTGCTGGTGCGTATGCGTCGGAGTCAAACTTCCGGGTTTGTGTACCCCTCAACAGCGTTCGAGTTTTCAAAATGGCCGCCAAGTGAATAAGGCGAATTGGGCACCCTTGCCGCGTGCCCCTTGAAAGGGAAATTTTTTGGGATCGCCATTTATTAGTAACCACTGAAGCAACTGGGGACGTATACAGAAGACGGGTCCACTCTATAAATCTGGGGCCTTGCCGCTTTGCAATGCTGATATGGCCACACATATTTCTTGTAGCTGAAGAGGATGATCTAAGTCTTATTTATGTTCCAATGAAATCGGGGGGACATTTATGTTGTCAAAAAAACCCTGCCAATTTAGACTGATCCTTAGGGGTTTCTGATTTATAAAGGTTAGAGTAAAAGTTCATAAAAATGTTATTAATTGTAAGGGGATCTATAGTTAAATCCCCAGCATCATCTGTAATTTGAGAAATATGTTGTGCTGATGACCTAGATTTAAGTTGATGGGCTAAAAGTCGACCAGCCTTATCACCGTGCTCATAGAAAAAACCTTGCGACCGGAGAATAAGCTGTTCTGCGTGACTTGATGAAATTAGATTATATTGGGTTTGAAGATCAATCCTTTCTTTATAAAGTTCTGGTGTTGGAGAAGTAGAGTATTGACTGTCAATTTTGGATATCATCTCCATTAGCTGTCGTCTTTTCCTTTCCCTCTCTTTGTTAATAAAAGCAGTATGTGATATAATGTCCCCCCTGAGCACTACATTCAGCGTCTCCCAGAGGAGAGAGGGGGAGACTTGCTCCGTTGAGTAGATCACAGTATTTTAAAGATGAATCGTGCAGCTCTACTGTCTTATCTCTCTCTCAGCATATGAGTAGCGCGAGGGCTTTTCAGTGCTTTCAGTCTCACGTCTCTTCCACGCGTCCACTTGAAATGGTGGAAAAAAATCCTCTGTTGGAACAAAAGTGGCTAACTTCTGTCAACCTCGTTTATAAGCAAGGACAAAACTAAATACATTTAATGTGAATCAATATTGATTCTGGAATAATAAATCGTGAACCAAAAAATTGCGATAGTTTGGTGAGTCGATATTTTCCTCCCAGTCCTAACCTTAAATTGTTTACAAATACATTAATTACACACACACACACACACACACACACACACACACACACACGTTGGATTTCCATGTTTTATGGGGATTTTCCATAGAAATAATTATTTTTATTCTGTACAAACTATATTGAATCCCCTAATCCTAACTGATGTGTTTACCAACTTGTTTCTAATGAATATTTGTATATATTTTATATTGACAGCAGTTATCTATTTTTTAAGTGTCATGTTTATCTCTGGATATAGGCTTAATGTGTGTCATTGTTCTCTACAGGTTGGAGGAGTGTGGTGTCACAGATGAAGGTTGTGCTGCTCTGGCTTCAGCTCTGAGATCAAACCCCTCACACCTGAGAGAACTGAGTCTGTCTAAGAATAAACTAGGAGACGCAGGAGTGAAGCTGTTCTCTGCTGGACTGGAGAATCCTCACTGTAAACTGGAGAGACTGAGGTAAGATCATCTCTACCATAAAGACTCGGAGTGAATAAGGATTAATATGTACAGTAGATAGTGTATACAATATATCTTTGGTGTAAGCCCCATCCGGTGGTTCAGCGACAGATTCCAGCTTGAGCCGTCAGATCCTGCCGGTGGTAGAAGGCAGCGGTGAGGAGTCTCCCTGAAGAGGAACATTTACATCTTACTATATTATTAAAACTAACAGTTAAATAAACCGGACGAACTCAGGGATTAAAGTTCTCCGTCGCTACGACGGATTTCCGTTAATTGCAGCAAGTCTATGACGGATTTCCGTCAATTGCAGGGTTCCAGTCTGTCCTTAATGTCTTAAATTCACTTTTCATAAATTTAAGGCCGTAAATAGGCTTTCATTTCTCAAATAGTGTAATAAATGTCTTAATTTTAGTTTAAATAGGTCTTAAATTAAGGAAAGACGAGGTGTATCAAAGCCTGGAGTGGAGCAAAAGCACGTTCCTCTCTCCACTCTAAGCACTCTGTAATCACTTCGCTTATGATCCACTCCGGGTTTTCAATTACCGCTCACGGAAAGTGCATGTCAGGCTACAGTTGAGCGCTGAGGTAGAGAACTATATTTCAGTTACCGTCCGTGGACACACTTATAATGCAGGTAGGGCTGGGCGATATATCGATATATTTTTGAAATGCGATATGGAATTAGACCATATCGCATTTATCGATATAGTTCAAATTTACGCTGTGATCCTTGCTCCCCGCGCCCCTCTCCTCCGTTCCTCCTTTTCCACTCTGCGTGCGTGTTTAGAGCATGTTATGTTATGAGAGGCGAATAATGACTACTTCAGAAAACCCAGCACAATAGGAACTACCAGGGAGTGACATAAGTGTACGCTGAAATAAAGTTTTTCACCTCAGAAAGACGGACTTTCTTGTCCTGTCAGCCGTTATCCTGTTCTCGTAGCGCACACTCTTCAATTGCACGCACAAATGCGGCGGCGCGCGCGCTGTATATCGCCTCACTGTATATAAAGTGCAAAAGAAACTACGAACATGCAACGCCGTTACGTTGTAAATTACACGAAATAAAAGTAATGCAGGTATGATTTTCATTCTATTCACCAGGAGCAGTTTCCATGTTTCATTAACAGTTACTGTTAATATTGTGTATTCACCATGGTAACTGTCGTTTCCACATAACGTTAACCCCAAAATGCCACTATTTTTCTTTGTGTTATTTTTTATATTTTTAAATGACTGTAGTGGCTCATACCAACATTGTATTAACAAAAACTAGTTTGGAACTGCTATTTAATAGCTTTAGCATAATGTTTATTTATTAGTAGGCTACTAGCTACTACTATTAGTCATATTCTTACAATTTATGTTAAATAAAGGGGAAAAGTACTTGTGTGTGTTAACAAATTTTGTGTAAACGTGTTATAATTTGCCTATATAATATATATGTGTATATGTTAGTGGTGGGCCGTTATCGGCGTTAACGTGCTGCGTTAACGCGAGACTCTTATCGCGCGATAAAAAAAATATCGCCGTTAATCTATTCTCCAAGTTGGGTTGGGAGATGGCTCTATACTACACAAGCTATGATGACGCAATCTACCCGCGGCCGCGAGGTAAACCCGGCTGCAACGCATATTCGTCGTCATCTTAAGTAAACACGGCTGAAAGTGAAAGCTGGTGAAAAAGATCGGTGCAACATCCATTATTTGGACTTGGTTCGGGTTTAAGCCGTCAGACGAGCAGCAGCAAACTATATACAGAGTGTGTGGGGTAACAGTTCGGTAAGTTAACACACGACTAATCCGTTCTACCACCTCAAATTCAAAACGAAACATGATATCACTGAATACCAGCGCGCGCGTATTATTCCCATTCCAATATATTTTAGTGGTGTAGGCAGCACATAATCTCGATTTTAAGAATCGTTGTTGTTTCTTTTTAACTGAAAAGACATCAGTTAGACCAGGGGTTTTCAAACTTTTTGTGTGTGTGGACCACTGTTTGAAATCAAGAATTTTCGCGGACCACCTCATACACATAATAAAATATGTCTACACAGAGTCCTACCTGAATTAATCTGCACCTCTAAATAGGCTTACTAGCTCTAAAACTATCATTGGTCATCACATCAGTACAACAGGCTTGTTAAAAGAAAGTTTACTGCACACAACGGCTGCCACATATTTAATTTATTTATTTACTCAAGCGCCCGAGGGCATAATCAGGTTCATTTGAACAACTGGCTTATTTCCATAGCAATGGAGTATGGAATCTATACAGAACACTGGAATATAGTCAACATTTCAAAACCTTTGGCGATTTTAGGGGATTATTAATCTTCAGAGTTTTAGTTTTACAAGTCCTCAAAAAGTACGGCTTGAGTTTGTCCACTTAACAGCACATCTGGAAAACATTTCAGAAACGCGAGATCAAGAAACTAACTGAAAATTAAAATAATAACAGGCCTTATTCATTCCATTTATAAACATTTCGTTACTGCCTATGCTGTGCGTTCACACCGGACGCGAATAGCGCGTCAAATTCAAAAAGGGATCATATGTCAAATTCGCGCCTGCCGCGTCTAGTGATACGCTTGACCACTTTGTATCAATTCGCGCGTCGAGAGCGAAATTGACGCGGGTAAAAACAAAAGTTTGAAGCGAAATTTTGTCCGGTGTGAACGTACCATTAAAGGCTATGCGTGTGATGTGATAATGAGAACATATTTGCCTCTGCCCTTTTCTCTTCAGAGAACCTGTTGCTATCCACCGAACCAATGTTGTGGTTCTAACGGCACTGAACTTGAATGTCACGGCCGAACACCACTAGGCTATTTTAGTAATCACACAATAACTTGACAATTTAATTAAAATGTTATATCAATATAAGCCTACATATTATTCTTTTATTTTTTTTTTATGGGAATTTCCTGGTAAAATTATAATTTTTTTATTTTGCCTTTCCACGGACCACCTGCAGTACCCTCACGGACCACTAGTGGTCCGCGGACCACAGTTTGGGAATAGCTGAGTTAGACAATATTCAAATTTTAAATTTGGGGTTTCATAAGCTCCAAGCCATAATAAACATTAGACCTACTTAAGTCTCTGCAGCTAGTGTACTTAAATTTTATTTATCTGCAAAATGATGTTGTATACTTACAGTTTTGCACAATATATGTTCTCAAAACTACATACACCCTTTAAAAAAAACAAAAAAACATTTAGCAGTTGTTTAGCATGGGTCTGTAATCTGTTCTGAAATGGTTTTATTATAAAATACTGTATATCGTTATCGCAAGAGGCTGCAATGTATATCACAATATAGATTTTAGGCCATATCGCCCATCCCTAATTGATAGCCTATAGTAGTTGATAATAACATAGGCCTACCTAATGTTGCCTATGGACGGTAACAGTACAGTAGTAACCTTTTACAGTCTATGAGTAGAACAGCTTTCTCAAGCAGTTTGTGATGCATTTTGGAAACAGGAGATGAGCCCCTGGTCTAATGCGCCACCTGGCTTGAGAAACCCGTTCTCAAAGACTTACTTTTAAAGTCATTATTTGGGTAGCACACATATTCTGAATGCCTTCGGCAGAATTCAAATGAGCCATTTTAATCTAGATTAATCTAGATTAATTTCAAAATTAATCTAGATTAATCTAGATTAAAAAAATTAATCTATGCCCACCTCTAGTATATGTATGTATATATATATATATATATATATATATATATATATATATATATATATATATAGGCAAATTAGAACATGTTTAAACAAAATTTGTTTATATATATATTCAATGTAAACTTTGATAATCATAATTAATAAATCGCAATTACAATTCGAAGGGAAGATTTTTGTAATAATCGTGCAGCCCTAGCTTAGGTGACGAAACCTGTTTATTATTTATTCATTTGATTTTGCAACTGTTCACTGATACGCCTACTGGCAATATTAAAGCGGTTTAAAACGTATCCCCTTAAAACGCTATTGGTCTCGACTATTTAAAAAGGTATATGACTTGGCCTAAAAAAAAAATTAAGTCAGAAGAATTTTTTTCACTTTAATCCCTGCGAACTACAAACCAGACAACAGATGCAGGATACAGTGAAGAGGTTTTTGTAAATTACAAATGTTTGCTGTAAATCAACTTGCCTTGTAATGCTTGTGCAAACAGACCCTTGTAAAAGCTTGAGCATTGCCTCAAAATAAACAAAAGGGGGCTTATTGGGCACCCTTGCCGCGTGCCCCTTGAAAGGGAATTTTTTTTGGATCGCCATTTATTAGTAACCACTGAAGCAACTGGGGAAGTATACAGAAGACGGGTCCACTCTATAAATTTGGGGCCGAATCCGAACCTATCCATAGCAAAAAAAAAGATAATCCCACTCCACGCGATCAAATGCCTTTTCGGCATCTAGCGAGACTACAATTTCAGGGGTGTCCTGGGATGTGGGGGTGTAAAGAACATTCAAAAGGCAATGAACGTTAGAGAAGATGTGCCGACCTTTTATAAAACCAGTCTGATTAGCTGAAATGATATTGACTAAGGGAGACTCTAATCGGATAGCCAGTAATTTGGCTAAAATTTTGACGTCTGCATTTAGCAAAGAAATTGGTCGATATGAGCTACATTGTGTTGGGTCTTTCTCAGGCTTCAATAAAAGTGTAATTAGTGCTTCGGTAAGGGACTTTGGTAAAGTTCCTTGAGACAAAGAATGTTCAAACATATTGAGCAAGAGTGGAGATAATTTAGTAGAAAACTTCTTGTAAAATTCGATCGGAAAGCCATCGGGCCCCGGAGCCTTGCCGCTTTGCAACGCTGATATGGCCACACATATTTCTTGTAGCTGAAGAGGATGATCTAAGTCTTGTTTATGTTCCAATGAAATCGTGGGGACATTTATGGTGTCAAAAAACCCTGCCAATTTAGACTGATCCTTAGGGCAGAGTCCTGCACGGGTCCAATTTTGTAAACCCGCACCCGCCCGTACCCGCAGTGCTTCAAACCGCATCCGACCCGTTATCCGTCAACAGCACTAATTAAAATCCGCACCCGACCCGCTTAAAATAGAACCGACACCCGACCCGCACCCGAAATAAAATCAGTTTAGCCAATCACATTATTGACACAATTACAAAAATGTTTATTGCCAGGTCATACAGAAGTTATAACGACAATTAACACAAGGACAACTTCAGCCGAAGCTGTCAAAAGGCCGGTACATGAAGAACATGGCTAAGGTTACCACAAAACTGAGTAACAGACGCGGCTACAACACTATATCTGCCACGCAATTTCGTCTAGCCTACATCTGACAATGTTGGGTTCAAACACGCCCTGCACACCACACATACTGAACAGTGTTAAATTTGAAAAATACTGTTCGATAGAACTGCTTGGTTTGTTACCACAGTTATCTGCGTGCTTCCTCGGCGATGAAATTCCACATTTGCGGCTATCCAACACGCAAATGCATCCCAGCAAGCAATTTTGCGTCTAAAAGACGTCTAATAGCCGTCAAATCACAGCCCAGACGTCTAGGCTAAAACAAGGCTAAATTTGGGCTGTCAGTGAAAATCTAATAGACGTCTAACCATAGCCCAAGAATAGACTAGTCATCAATTAGACGGCTATTGAACGACTACATATATACGTCTAATAGACAGTGCATTTGGGTCTAGGCTAAAACAAGGCTGAATTTGGGCTGTCAGTGAAAATCTAATAGACGTCTAACAATAGCACAAGAATAGGCTAGTCATCAATTAGACGGCTATTAAACGACTACATATACATGTAATAGACAACAAAATGATGGCTAAAGGATTCTTTTCACTCAAATATAACAGGTTCTCATAAATGACAATCCATTCAAACAAATTAAATATAAAGGTTGTATTTAGAAAAAGAACATTAACAACTTACAAAAAGATCAAAACATAAAAATGACCAAATCAAATATTAAAAATACAATATAAAATGATAAAAAAAACTATGGAACATCAACAACTTAAGATAATAAAATATAAAACTCTGTTGCTGCTTGGTCGTCACAGCATCTGCCAAATAAGAAAAAATTAATTTGCACAAGAAAAGCATTGTTGACAGTTTAACCTCAAGTGTGCATGGACTAATACATTCACCTGTACTGTTTGTGTGTGTGTGTGTTCTGTTTAGGTTTTAACCCTCTGGAGTCTGAGCGTTTTTTTGGGCCCTGGGGGTGTTCTGACATGCCCTGACATTTGTGCTTTTTTCAGTTGCTTATAAACATATTAATGGCAAAGGTGTAAATTCACTCTATATAGCACAAACAGGACTACAATAATATGTGAGCCACATGTATGTACATGTTTTCATTTTTGAGAGAATAATGTTTATGCGTGGTTATCGAAAAAACTAAAAATTAAAATTTTTGAAATAAGACCACAAAACACATACTAAATATGTGGCAATAAGACTTTTGACTTATGGATGTCGTCGCCTATAGTTTTTTCTTCAAAATTATGTGAAAATAGTCTTGCTTTATCGTTCACATAAAACCATACATTGATTTAAATTGATGTAAAACAGGTTTTGCTTGGAAAGCCAATATGCGAGGGGGGCGTGAACGAGGAGTGGTTTACACCTTAGAATACACCCACTCTGCATAATGATGAGCCATTCACTCAGGTGTGACACTGACTGAGCCACAATGAAAGGACAAAAGATATATTTAGAAGAAGACTTATATTGACCATTTAAGATTTTGCTTACATCTATCTTGTAAATATGTTTTGCTATTTTATTAAAATGGTTACAATTACAACAATAATTACAATTTCAACAATATTTCAAGTGTACTCTTTCTTTGTAAAAAAAAAATGATTATAGGCCCTACATTTTATCTATGTATTCATTAGTTTGAATATAACCAACATTGGAACAGCTAACATCTTAGTTGATGACTTTATTTTTGACAAAAATCGTATTTTATATATAGAAATGGCTAAACAAAAGCTTATTTGATGTGGCAGTATATTCTACAGTAAAAACTGTACCCAAATCTACTAAACAAAATGTTGTCTTTCATATTTCGTCTGACTGTAACGTTGTTTTCATGAAATATTAGGGCATATTGTTAATTTGCAGTTTAATACGTTGCTTATACAAATAGCCTACATTTTATTTCAACATTCAGTCGATGTTTACTTATCTCAGTATAGCAATACAGTTTGCTAAAACATCATCATTCATTCACACACGCGATTTAAATTTAAACTGTCTTTGCCAGCTGTGGTAAACAGCGCGCATTCATGCCGTTTATTCATTCATAAACAGAAACCCACGTGAAGAAATTCACGTGAGAAGGAAAAAACTTACTTGTATTCCTCAGCTCGCTCCTCGATATACCCGCACTTCTGAGGGACATTTTCGATTAGTATTATTCCTCACAGCGCTGCAAGACGGTGTAAACAATGATCTAAATAAACGTGTGTGTTTTCTCGAGCTGATGGGGGCGTTCACAGGATTGCCCCAGCCATTTGCGTTTGAATAGCGCGCGCTCTCCGTGGGCGGGGCCGATTATAACGTAATGAGATGAGATGAGCTCGACTGGAATCGCTCTCTTTTAATACAGATTTCACAAGATGAGAATAATTGTTTTTTTATATAAATGACTTCATTTAAAAGAAGAGAATTCAAGCTTCATGCCTGTCTGTCTGTATGTCTGTTTGACTGAGTATTCGCTGAGTTATTGTTAATTTTCGGACGCGTTTCAGAATGGACTTCACTGGCAGAGAGAAGGCAGAACTCGCTTCGTGTTTATTTTTCTTTATTTGGCAAAAAGCACAACACTTTGTTTTTATTGTGAGTATACACAAAAATAATACACATTTAACAGAATCGATTGATGTATGAAACTCCTATGGAAAATCAAAGTCAACAGAGTATTTATGAGTTTCTTTTACACTAATAAAAAAAAAGCGAGCTGGTATCGCCGGCGATACCGTAGACCTCAGGGGGTTAATGCACATCTGAGCTATTTGCATTATTGATATACTGCCGGATACTTTTTATAATTGCTAATTTTATATAGCCAATCGTTTGTTTTTGTATGCTGTATTATAAAATTAATTTGAAAGTTTCAAACTATGAATGAAGGCATTCTTATTATGCTTGTACAATGACAAATATTATTCTGCTCTATTAGCTTATGCTCTCTCTGTATGTAACAAGCCATTGTTCAGACAAATTAAATATTATAGTTCAAATCAATAATGGACTTTGTCAAAGATGAGAGCTTTAGTGAGGAAATGCTATTTTCATATCATAATGATCTAAAGAAAAGAGTAAAATATATTTGTGGCTTTCATAAGACTTTATAATAGTTTGCACATGTTTCATGTTTACACCTTTGGATAAATTAGATAATTCGATTTTAAGGGCACATGGAAACATGGGGTTACAGTACACGTGCATGTAGCCTACCATGATACACTGTTACCCACTAAAATGTCACTATTCCAACAACACATGATAACAAATAATTTAGCTAAAAAATGAGCACATGTCAAAACGAAAACACAGATACTTACAAGACAAAAGTAGGAATGTCTTTTACCTGTTCTCTTTGAACGACAGCTGAATGCAATGCTCTGGCTTGATTAAAAAGTTTCAAAATGGTGGAAATATCGCGCAATCGCGAGAACGGTGGTCTCTACAAACTATCAAGTCTCGCGTTGCCAGTAGTCCTGTCTCAGTAGGGCTGTTGCCATCTAGCGGTTGAGAAATGTAATTGCATTTTTATTTAATTTAAAATGAAAGACAGTCAAATAATATCGTAGATTTTTTATGAATGTGTGACAGCAAACATGAAGCTGCGTGGGCGAAAAACATGTAAAAAAATGTAAGACTATTTTGGCTATACTAATCGCTGTCCTAAATCAGGGCTATAGCCAAGCCGTTAAACGAAGACCAGCAGACAGCACAGCCCGTCCAATTCAGAGCTGAATCGTGACTACAGATCGACCATGTCATGAAATGACACTAGCACCTTGTAGATATTATTACCAATGCGAACATGATGGGATATCAACCATCTCATGCGTTGCCTGCCCAACAATTAATTAAAACTACAATTAATCAGTTTCGACTATAAGTGGGCTACAAATAGCCGGTGACTACGAGCTAGATCGTGTCTACGCACAGCCTACACATAGAACATGTCAAAGAAATGAAACCAAACACCTTGTAATCACAGTTGACTTTGCTTACATGATGGAATATCATACATTTTGCAAGTTATTTTGGAAAAAAATTACATGTAACCAGATTCAATGTTATTTTGGCTAGAAGTGGGTTACACATAGCCGGACTATATCGGGTCTATATTTAACCGAGACGGTGAAATGACGGCTATTGCTTGCTGGGATGCAGCAAAGCCTTTCACAATATTATTTTCTTCAGATAACTCCAAATTTCTCCCACACAATGGACTTGATTTTTGATGACATATTGTCGACAACTTTACAATCTCCACTAGCTATTCTTTTCTTCAACTCCTCAGCATCCATCTCGACGACTGCAAGCAGATCGCGCACGCGGTTATGAGGAATTTTTAAAAGTGAAATTAGCCTAGGTAACGTTATAGATCCTGGGAGGGCGTGGCACGCGGGCACAAATAAACTGATGTGGATTTTAAATTATTTTATCAACTTGAAATACAGGAATATTTTTGTAGATGTGTTCCTAAAAATATGCATATATTTTTACGTTTGCATGTGATTGTTTTTAAACCCGTGTTTAGACCCGTGTTTCCCCCGTGTCCGACCCGACCCGCACCCGTATCCGACACAGTTGGATATTTTTCACCCGTTTGAGCAAAATTTGCAGGTCACCCGTCGGGTGCCCGCGGGTATCCGAACCCGTGCAGGACTCTACCTTAGGGGTTTCTGATTTATAAAGGTTAGAGTAAAAGTTCATAAAAATGTTATTAATTGTAAGGGGATCTATAGTTAAATCCCCAGCATCATCTGTAATTTGAGAAATATGTTGTGCTGATGACCTAGATTTAAGTTGATGGGCTAAAAGTCGACCAGCCTTATCACCGTGCTCATAGAAAAAACCTTGCGACCGGAGAATAAGCTGTTCTGCGTGACTTGATGAAATTAGATTATATTGGGTTTGAAGATCAATCCTTTCTTTATAAAGTTCTGGTGTTGGAGAAGTAGAGTATTGACTGTCAATTTTGGATATCATCTCCATTAGCTGTCGTCTTTTCCTTTCCCTCTCTTTGTTAATAAAAGCAGTATATGATATAATGTCCCCCTTGAGCACTACTTTCAGCGTCTCCCAGAGTAGAGAGGGGGAGACTTGCTCCGTTGAGTAGATCACAGTATTTTAAAGATGAATCGTGCAGCTCTACTGTCTTATCTCTCTCTCAGCATATGAGTAGCGCGAGGGCTTTTCAGTGCTTTCAGTCTCACGTCTCTTCCACGCGTCCACTTGAAATGGTGGAAAAAAATCCTCTGTTGGAACAAAAGTGTCTAACTTCTGTCAACCTCGTCAATAAGCAAGGACAAAACTAAAGCAATTTAATGTGAATCAATATTGATTCTGGAATAATAAATCGTGATCCAAAAAATTGCGATAGTTTGTTGAGTCGATATTTTCCTCCCAGTCCTAACCTTAAATTGTTTACAAATACATTAATTACACACACACACACACACACACACACACACACACACACACACACACACACACACACACACACACACACACACAGACACACACACACACACATGTTGGATTTCCATGTTTTATGGGGATTTTCCATAGAAATAATGATTTTTATACTGTACAAACTGTATATTGAATCCCCTAATCCTAACTGATGTGTTTACCAACTTGTTTCTAATGAATATTTGAATATATTTCATATTGACAGCATTGTTATCTATTTTTTAAGTGTCATGTTTATCTCTGGATATAGACTTAATGTGTGTCATTGTTCTCTACAGGTTGGAGGAGTGTGGTGTCACAGATGAAGGTTGTGCTGCTCTGGCTTCAGCTCTGAGATCAAACCCCTCACACCTGAGAACACTGAGTCTGTCTAAGAATAAACTAGGAGACGCAGGAGTGAAGCTGTTCTCTGCTGTACTGGAGAATCCTCACTGTAAACTGGAGAAACTGTGGTAAGATCATCTCTACCATAAAGACTCGGAGTGAATAAGGATTAATATGTACAGTAGATAGTGTATACAATATATCTTTGTAAGCCCCATCCGGTGGTTCAGCGACAGATTCCAGCTTGAGCCGTCAGATCCTGCCGGCGGTAGAAGGCAGCGGTGAGGAGTCTCCCTGAAGAGGAACATTTACATCTTCATATATTATTAAAACTAACAGTTAAATAAACCGGACGAACTACAAACCAGACAACAGATGCAGGATACAGTGAAGAGGTTTTTTTAAATTACAAATGTTTGCTGTAAATCAACTTGCCTTGTAATGCTTGTGCAAACAGACCCTTGTAAAAGCTTGAGCATTGCCTCAAAATAAACAAAAGGGGGCTTATTGGGCACCCTTGCCGCGTGCCCCTTGAAAGGGAATTTTTTTTGGATCGCCATTTATTAGTAACCACTGAAGCAACTGGGGAAGTATACAGAAGACGGGTCCACTCTATAAATCTGGGGCCGAATCCGAACCTATCCATAGCAAAAAAAAGATAATCCCGCTCCACGCGATCAAATGCCTTTTCGGCATCTAGCGAGACTACAATTTCAGGGGTGTCCTGGGATGTGGGGGTATAAAGAACATTCAAAAGGCAATGAACGTTAGAGAAGATGTGCCGACCTTTTATAAAACCAGTCTGATTAGCTGAAATGATATTGACTAAGGGAGACTCTAATCGGATAGCCAGTAATTTGGCTAAAATTTTGACGTCTGCATTTAGCAAAGAAATTGGTCGATATGAGCTACATTGTGTTGGGTCTTTCTCAGGCTTCAATAAAAGTGTAATTAGTGCTTCGGTAAGGGACTTTGGTAAAGTTCCTTGAGACAAAGAATGTTCAAACATATTGAGCAAGAGTGGAGATAATTTAGTAGAAAACTTCTTGTAAAATTTGATTGGAAAGCCATCGGGCCCCGGAGCCTTGCCGCTTTGCAACGCTGATATGGCCACACATATTTCTTGTAGCTGAAGAGGATGATCTAAGTCTTGTTTATGTTCCAATGAAATCGTGGGGACATTTATGTTGTCAAAAAACCCTGCCAATTTAGACTGATCCTTAGGGATTTCTGATTTATAAAGGTTAGAGTAAAAGTTCATAAAAATGTTATTAATTGTAAGGGGATCTATAGTTAAATCCCCAGCATCATCTGTAATTTGAGAAATATGTTGTGCTGATGACCTAGATTTAAGTTGATGGGCTAAAAGTCGACCAGCCTTATCACCGTGCTCATAGAAAAAACCCTGCCACCGGAGAATAAGCTGTTCTGCGTGACTTGATGAAATTAGATTATATTGGGTTTGAAGATCAATCCTTTCTTTATAAAGTTCTGGTGTTGGAGAAGTAGAGTATTGACTGTCAATTTTGGAAATCATCTCCATTAGCTGTCGTATTTTCCTTTCTCTCTCTTTGTTAATAAAAGCAGTATATGATATAATGTCCCCCCTGAGCACTACTTTCAGCGTCTCCCAGAGGAGAGAGGGGGAGACTTGCTCCGTTGAGTAGATCACAGTATTTTAAAGATGAATCGTGCAGCTCTACTGTCTTATCTCTCTCTCAGCATATGAGTAGCGCGAGGGCTTTTCAGTGCTTTCAGTCTCACGTATCTTCCACGCGTCCACTTGAAATGGTGGAAAAAAATCCTCTGTTGGAACAAAAGTGGCTAACTTCTGTCAACCTCGTCTATAAGCAAGGACAAAACTAAAGCAATTTAATTTGAATCAATATTGATTCTGGAATAATAAATCGTGAACCAAAAAATTGCGATAGTTTGGTGAGTCGATATTTTCCTCCCAGTCCTAACCTTAAATTGTTTACAAATACATTAATTACACACACACACACACACACACACACACACACACACACACACACACACACACACTGTTACGCCCCGTGACTAAAAAGGGACGCAACAAAAGTGGGACACGAGAAAGCCAAATTTTGAAAGAAAGTTATTTATTAACAAAAGGAAAAACTATACAAAAAACTGTGTAATGTAGCAGTCAGATGTCAGTAGTGTCGTGTTAAATGAATGCATGAAAATGTAATGTGCTGTAATGTAATGATGCATGTAAAAAGAAAACATAACCAAACGAATGTCCAAAAGCAATCAAATTGGCCGCGGCGCTCTGCCATCCGTCTTGCGTCTTCTTAAAGGAGAAAAGGGAAATCGGCAACAGGTGTCACCAATGAAATCAGGTAGGAGGGTGGAGTAATCCATCCATGGATGAGGAAAACCCCAATGGAAGACACAGGTCGTCACACTCCTCCCCTTAAAACAGGGGTTTGTCGAGAATCCCTGCAAATAAACAAGACAATTGAGCCAAAAATGTAAGCCCCACAACTCCCAAGAATTGAAGGACCAAGGACAGCAGCCAGGGCAAGAAAAAAAACGAAACGTTAAAATACACATTAAGCCTCATTCATAGGGCACGTGACAGGGCGTCTGCCACAACATTTTCAGACCCTCTGATGTGTTGAATATCAAGGCAATAGGCCTGGAGAAACAAGGACCAACGAATAAGCCTTTGGTTCGGGCAATGAAGAGAATTCAAAAACGTCAGTGGGTTATGGTCGGTATAAATGACAACAGGTTGACTTGAGCCGACATAGATGTCAAAATGCTGTAACGCCCAAATCAAAGCCAAAGCCTCTTTCTCTACTACAGAATAATTCAGTTGGTATGAATTAAACTTGCGTGAAAAAAAACTGACAGGCCGAACCACCCCCTGCTCATCAGCCTGTTGGAGGACAGCTCCAGCTCCTACGTGACTGGCATCAACCTGCAAAGAGAATGGTCTTTCAAAGCAAGGAGCAGCAAGGACAGCAAATGAACACAATAGAGACTTAACATTTTCAAAAGCTAGCACACAATTTGAAGACCATATGAACTTTGCCTTTGCTTTCAAAAGATCGGTAAGTGGTGCGACAACTGATGAAAAGTTACAACAAAAGGAACGATAATAGCCTACTAAACCCAAAAAACGCATAAGCTCTTTTTTGGTAGTAGGCGCAGGGTAATCTTGAATAGCTTGAATTTTTGCATTTAATGGTCGGACTTCACCATTTCCGACCACTTTACCAAGGTATGTCACAGTGGCTTGAGCAAAGTCACACTTTGCCAAGTTCACAGTCAAGCTGGCCTCTGACAAACGCCTCAAAACTGCATGCAGACGTCTTAAATGCAAGTCCCAACTGTCACTGAACACAACAAGGTCGTCTAGATACACAGCACACCCCTCAAGGCCTGACACCACACGGTTCATCAGACGTTGAAAGGTGGCAGGAGCATTTCGTAGCCCAAAACTCATGACTTTGTAAGAATACAGGCCTGATGGAGTGACAAAGGAGGAAATTTCTTGAGCTCGCCGAGTCAAAGGCACTTGCCAGTAACCTCTTAGCAAGTCAAGTTTAGTCACATACTTAGCCGAACCTACCTGGTCAACACAATCATCCACCCTAGGGAGCGGAAAACAATCAGGTCTTGTCAGAGCATTGACCTTTCTAAAATCTGTACAAAACCTTACTGACTCATCAGGTTTTCCGACTAACAGACAAGGAGAAGCCCAGTCCGAACACGAAGGAACAGCAATATCGTTTTCTTGCATGTATTTAATTTCTACTTCCATCAACTCTCGTTTTTCTGGTGACACATGATAATAACGCTGTTTGACAGGGGATGCATTACCCACATCAATATCATGCTCAGCCCAGTCCGTCCGAGATGGCGTATCTCCAAACAACTCAGGGAAACTCTGCAAAAGTGCACTCAACTCAGTTATCTGCGAAGGAGACAAATGGGCAAGAATAACGTTCAAGTTTTCCAGAGAATCTGAATTATTCAAACGTCCACGTAAAATACCATCATCTGGCTCTTTACCCTCATTCTCCCTTTTCCCGGAACAAGAACCATCTCTATCGTCTGAAACAGCAAAAAGCACAGAATGAACAGGGTTTACCTCTGTACTAGACCTCTCATAGTACGGTTTCAGTAAATTCACATGATATAACTGGGTTGACTTTCTCCGACACGGAGTGGCAATCTCATAATTTTCGTCATTCAGCTTACGTTTTACTACGTATGGGCCTTCAAATTTCGCTTCGAAAGGAGAAGAAAGCAAAAGACGTGACACTAGAACCTGATCTCCAGGCTCAAAAATGCGTTGTTCCACCTTGCGGTCATACAACCGTTTCATGCCTTCCTGTTGTTTTTCAAGTTTAGTTCTGGCCATTTCTCTAGCCTGAATCAACCTCTGTCTAAATCCATAAACGTACGACAACAAATTTTTCGGCGAGTCAGAAACTTTGACTGAATTTTGAAGCACAGCCAAAAGCCCACGAACTTTGTGGCCAAAAACTAAATCGTTGGGACTAAATCCAGTGCTTTCTTGCACAACCTCACGAGCAGCCAGTAGTAACCAGGGCAAACCCTCCTCCCAGTCTTTATCCAACTGTACACAATAAGCACGAAGGAGAGACTTCAAAGTTTGATGAAATCTTTCTAAAGCTCCTTGACTTTGTGGATGATACACACTAGCAAGATTATGCTTGATGTTTAGTTGTTTTAGAACTTGTTGGAAGAGATGACAGGTAAGGTTAGTACCCTGATCGCTCTGAATTATTTTAGGAATGCCGAAAAGTGACATAAATTGTGACAAAGCTCTTACAATTGACCGTGATGTAATTGTACGCAACGGATAGGCCGAAGGGAAACGTGTGGCCAGACACATGACAGTAAACAAGTATTTGCTTCCCGACTTTGAACATGGAAGAGGACCCACGCAATCCACAATAATGTGTTCAAAGGGGTCGCAATTCGCCGAAATCGGATGTAACGGAGCTGGTTTCAGTTTTTGATTCGGCTTACTAGTTACCTGACAAACGTGACATGATTTTATGTACGCTGAAATGTCGCGTTTTAGACGTGGCCAAAAAAAATATTGCAAAACACGATCATAGGTCTTACGCACCCCAGAATGACCCGACTTTTCATGAGCGACTTCCAACACAGCATGCCGAAATTTTGTGGGAACCACTACCTGAACAATAGGATCTCCAACAAAATTCTCACCATGAGGACTCCATTTTCCTCAGCAACAGACCATCTTGTACAAAATAGCCTCTAGCCATATCTGGTACATCACTGTCCTGAAGTGCACAGGTAATCAGCTCAACCAAGGAAGAATCTGAGTGTTGTTCTTTACTCAGCTCATCTGCAGACAGAGGAAAAGAGAAAGCAGACAAATCAGGAACAGGCAAAAAAGTACCCAGTGTAGGTACTGGCTCCTTTTCTTGAGCCTCCAAACGCTCAACGTTTTTAGTCATAGCCCGAGTTACAACACCAACAGGGTCTACAACCATTTTCTGTTCAATCAGTTCTCCACTAGATGAAACCATAGGAGATGGAGATGCATTTGCCAACACCCGAACACCAGCTAACTTATTTCCCAAGATAAGCTGAACACCATCTATTGGTAAAGCAGGATGCAATCCCACTACCACGTCCCCAGTCACCAAATCAGAGTGAAGCTTAACTTTATGAAGAGGAACTGTTAAAGTATTTAAGCCCATTCCTCGAACTAAAACACTATTGCCCGTTTCGGATTGCGCTGAAAAAGGCAAAATGGATTCTAAAATAAAAGAATCCATAGCTCCTGTATCACGCAGAATTCTAACAGGAACTTCAACTCCATCTGACAATGACACTCGACCTTCTGTAATGAAAGGAGCATAAGTGGTCAAATAATCATTAGACAGTTGAATTTCATTAGTCGCAGCATCATTTGCACGAACAGAATTTGCAACGGCAGCAGGCTTAAACTTATTCACATCAGTGCGTTTATTTTTATCTTTAAGTATAGGGCAGTCCGCTTTCCAATGTCCTTTTCCACGACAGTAATTACACGTTTCAGACGAATCAAACGTCCCTGAAGAAATGCACCCACTCTGTGAAGTAGAACTTGTAAAGCGATTCGCGCTCACTTCACGTGCTCTCCAATCAATAGCAGTAATTTTATGAGTGAGCACAAAATCATCAGCCAATGACGCTGCCTCCTCAGGAGACTGCACTTTGTGTTCACTGATATAGGTCGCAATTTGATCAGAAACGGAAACTTTAAACTGTTCAATTATGATCAATTCAAGCAAATCCTCAAATGTTCTAACCTTAAGCGATGCACACCAACGTGTAACATGTCGTCTTAAATCTCGCACAAATTCCAAATGAGTCTGTCCCTGACCCCTCTTACACGACCTAAAGCGTTGTCGATAGGCTTCAGGTACACACTCGTATACCTTCAACACTGCAGACTTAACGGTTTCATAATCTTTACTCTCCTCTATACTTAGAGCAGAAAAAGCTAACTGCGCTTTACCAACTAATACACTCTGCAACAACAAAACACAATTTGCTTTCGACCAACCTTGTATCTCAGCAACACGTTCAAGCATAGTAAAAAAAATATCCGGATCAACTTCATTAAATTTAGGAACAAGTTTTAGACTTTGATGTAGTGGAAAATTTCCACACGCAACATTTGAAGCATCGCCATCAACTTTACCTTCTTCAATGAGCTTCAATTTTAAATACTCCAAGTCCATTTTTGCCTTCTCTAATTCAATTTTACCCTGCTGAGACCTCTGTTTTATTTTCTCATGTTCCAATTGTAACAATAATAACTCTTTTTGTTGGTCAAAAGTTAAAGCAGACTGTACAGTCAAACTTTGTTCATGCTCATCACTTTCACTCATTTCAGCTGCCAATATTCTCTTGTCAATCAATTTATTTTTCAACTCAGTTTTAATACTACTTTCTTTTATTCTCTTATCGCTAAGTTTTATTTCATAATATTCAGCGATTTTGAAAAGTTGATCTTTTGTGCATTTATCTATCAAAACATGCGAAGGTGATTCAACAAATTCTTCAACATCAGCCATAAGCAAATAATACACTGACTGAAAGTAACCAAATGTGCAATGAAACACTTGGAATTTAACCCACTATCTAACTCTTCAGAATAAATCTACCTACCTAAAGCCTAGTCTTCATGTGGATACTGGCGGGGGGAAATTAAGCACGCAAGCCCAGTGGGCGGAACTGCAACTGGTCAAACCAGCGACAATTCTCAACACCATGGATGTGCTCCCGAGACAACCGCTACTACCCGCTTTCACCACAACACTACAAAAAAAAAAAAAAAACGACATGTCTCAAAGGAAACACATCGCTAAGGGACTGTTCGTTTTTTATTTAAGGGGCCACCGGAGGAGTTTTGAGATCTGTTGTCAAAAAAGACATGACCCTCCCTTCGCCAGCAATACATTTTTCTATGACCCTCCAAAATGTTTGTGAAAAAAGGCATGACCCTCCCCGATAATTTATTGATTAGCGTAGCCTACTTCTGTACTGCGCTTGGCAAAGATGTTCAGATAGCCATTGTTTGTTTGTTTTTTAAAACCATAAACTCTTGCTTTCTCATCTTACTATGGCTGTAACGATAGACCAAACCTACGATTCGGTTCGTATCACGATATTTGATTTTAGATTTGAAAAAAATCATGTTTTCGGTGCTGATGCGGTGTGACTCGTTCAACATGTGGGTGGCGCTGCCAACAAAGCATCTAAAAGCTGTCACAAAGAACCGGCAAAAGTAATTATTATGAATATGTCAAATATAGCAAGGAGACATTTTAATTGTTTATTAATAAACAAGTGTTTTCTGTGTCGACTGCAAAGATGAAGTTGACGATGCGTCGCGATCTTCTCAGAACGCGCCAGAGAAATGCACATTTCATAAGCAGAAAGCAGTCTGTTTTCCTTCATTTTGAATTGTTCTGTTTAAAAGTAGACATTTCAAGCTTTCTATATATTTCTCAGGTCTGTGAGGCAAGTAGCCTTACGCTGAGTTTCTGTTCATTTATGAGACGAGTCCAGTTCTCGCCCGCGCCTCCGTGTCATGATTATCTATTTTCTACTATATTTACTTCTTAGGCTATTTAAATCCAGATAAAACATTGATTAAAATTAAGATACAATTAATAAAAAAAACGAAATTCACTTTAAAGAGCTTTCTGTTTGAGGTCTCTGTGAAATTTTTAAAGTCGCTTTCAGAGCAGTCATGTCCGTAATGTAGAACTATCATGCCCGTAACATTGTTTTTTTTTTTTTTCACATAAATGCGACCACGAAAAATAAAATAAAAATAATGTTATGTTCTGTGGAGGCCGATCTTTATTCATCCGGTGGGTATATATCTTTTGGTTTGCACAGTGTAATTTATAGAATTACTAAAAAATATTTTGCCACCTAAAAGTTAAAGATTTTTTGTGTCACGTCACATGTGTATTTCCCTCATATTAAATATAAAACGCATGTGTAGACTGATATTTTTCTAATGTCTTGACTCCTTTCAGACTTTTCAAAATATTGGTATTAAATGCATTTTCTGAGTATTTATATTTCACGTATTGACTGCAAATGTCACGTCCATAACACTGGAATCGCCCAAGTTTAACGAATTTATCCTCAACTAGTTTTTGTGGTGTAGGTCCACGTATTTATGTTAACTTAAATAAATCTAATAGTAATTTAAAGATGTGGTAGCCCTACATCTTACACATCGTGGAAACAAAATAAGAATGGAAACTAAAATATGGTAGTATGCGCCTCAGTCCCAATACTGTAAAACTCGACGTAGGCCTACGTTCACAACATGTTAATGCAGTGGTAGAGTTACACTCACAGGACACTGTGCACTTATTCGCAATCACAAAAGTTCATTATTTGCTCGTGCTTTAAAGCTTTCCCGGGTAAACATTTCATTGGCATTCTGTTCTGACATGATGCACTTTTTCTAAGCGGGAACTGAAGTGCGCGCGCAATGTCAAACAGCGCCAAACTGGATTTTTGTTGGGTCAGACCCATCTGATATCGAAGGGGGGCTGATAACGCGAGATCAACATCGATCTAAATGGAAAAAAATAGCACCAAACAAGCCACTTTGAAATGTTGCTGTTTTCATGAATATAAAAGTTGGGTGACCCTCCCCCTAGACCAAAAAAAATTGGATGACCCTCCCTCAACAAAGAATAAAAAGACATGACCCTCCCCTATTTTCCTCCGGTGGCCCCTTCCATAAATACCGAACGGTCCCTAATTCCTATCAGGGAAAAACTCCAAGTTAAAACAAACAATTTTGCACAAAGGTAACCTACCAGTCGGTGAATTCAAACGACGACCAAACAACTGCACCAAATGCTTTCAGGTGTCCCAAAACGCACTTATTGTGATGTCAAATTATTCAAATTGGGTTTCCCCCAAAACGTCA
The DNA here is from genome assembly GCF_965113295.1 of Leuciscus leuciscus. Taxonomy (NCBI): domain Eukaryota; kingdom Metazoa; phylum Chordata; class Actinopteri; order Cypriniformes; family Leuciscidae; genus Leuciscus; species Leuciscus leuciscus. The sequence continues at coordinate 4,236,591 of NC_138729.1, read as the reverse complement.
CAACCAAACAATCATTTCAAAACGCATTCAAAGGAATCAAAAACAACAACAAAATTATCAAATATTTTCAAATCACCGACGAAATATCAAACAAAGGAAAATAATTACTATGACGAGGACGAGCCCCCATTTGTTACGCCCCGTGACTCAAAAGGGACGCAACAAAAGTGGGACACGAGAAAGCCAAATTTTTTAAGAAAATTATTTATTAACAAAAGGAAAAACTATACAAAAAACTGTGTAATGTAGCAGTCAGATGTCAGTAGTGTCGTGTTAAATGAATGCATGAAAATGTAATGTGCTGTAATGTAATGATGCATGTAAAAAAACATAACCAAACGAATGTCCAAAAGCAATCAAATTGGCCGCGGCGCTCTGCCATCCGTCTTGCGTCTTCTTAAAGGAGAAAAGGGAAATCGGCAACAGGTGTCACCAATGAAATCAGGTAGGAGGGCGGAGTAATCCATCCATGGATGAGGAAAACCCCAATGGAAGACACAGGTCGTCACACACACACACACACACACACACACACACACACACACACACACACACACACACACACACACACACACACACACACACACACACACATACACACACACACGTTGGATTTCCATGTTTTATGGGGATTTTCCATAGAAATGATGATTTTTATACTGTACAAACTGTATATTGAATCCCCTAATCCTAACTGATGTGTTTACCAACTTGTTTCTAATGAATATTTGTATATATTTATATTGACAGCATTATGTTATCTATTTTAAGTGTCATGTTTATCTCTGGATATAGGCTTAATGTGTGTCATTGTTCTCTACAGGTTGGTTGATTGTGGTGTCACAGATGAAGGTTGTGCTGCTCTGGCTTCAGCTCTGAGATCAAACCCCTCACACCTGAGAGAACTGATTCTGTCTGAGAATAAACTAGGAGACGCAGGAGTGAAGCTGTTCTCTGCTGGACTGGAGAATCTTCACTGTAAACTGGAGATACTGTGGTAAGATCATCTCTACCATAAAGACTCGGAGTGAATAAGGATTAATATGTACAGTAGATAGTGTATACAATATATCTTTGGTGTAAGCCCCATCCGGTGGTTCAGTGACAGATTCCAGCTTGAGCCGTCAGATCCTGCCGGCGGTAGAAGGCAGCGGTGAGGAGTCTCCCTGAAGAGGAACATTTACATCTTACTATATTATTAAAACTAACAGTTAAATAAACCGGACGAACTACAAACCAGACAACAGATGCAGGATACAGTGAAGAGGTTTTTTTAAATGACAAATGTTTGCTGTAAATCAACTTGCCTTATAATGCTTGTGCAAACAGACCCTTGTAAAAGCTTGAGCATTGCCTCAAAATGTGTGTGTGCAGCTGAAAAGAGGGAAGTGGTGTGTGTTTCACCTGAACCAGGGCTGTCACCATATCAGATTTATCACTACATGATTATCATGGCCAAAATAACACACAATAACAATAGATCACCATATCTATGGAAATCTTGAAAATAATAATAATAAAATAATGCTATCAGTCAAATTCATCTTTACTTTGTATATTTTGTGTTATTTTTGAAAAAGAAGAATCATTTCATCACATACAAAAGGAACAATTACACTTAATGCGACCGGTTTGAAATAATGGCAACACTTTATCACAAGTATACAGTAACACAGCGCTTATAAATCATTTTCAAACTATTAGTTTATAGTTAATGAATAGTATATAATAGTATAAGCTGTAGTTAATATATTAAGAGACTATATACAAATAGCAAATTCTTGGTTCACTGTAATTAACCAAGTATTATTGTTTAATTAGCTTTTATGTAAAGAGTCAGATAATGCTTTGTTAACAACGTATTAATCATAAATAATTCTCACTCTAGATTAGGTCACGGAGAATCAGAAAATGTCATTGAGTGCTTTAATACAGCCTTTATTGGACATTAATTACATTAATATTAAGAGTTCCTTAAAATGTTTACAAAAACATTAAGCTCACACATGTACAGACACACACACACACACACACGCACGCACGCACACACACACACACACTCTCTCTCTCTCTCTCTCTCTCTCTCTCAAAGTCACACACACACACGAGGGCTGGATACGATATGTACTGCAATTTTTAAGAATTGCGTTTCTACAATATTGCGATTCGATATTGCAATGTATTTCTTTTCTTTTTACACTAGACTATGGGTAAAAGTTAAATCATACACTTACACAGACTGTACATGATGTATAAGATGAGTCATATTTACAAATTCAATTCATCACATCTTTTTGAGTTTTATTTCAGAATCATCATACAGTTCTACATTCTCTTGATTAAATAATTCAATTACAAATACATTTTTTAACAGTCACTTGTCGCCACCTAGTGGCGGAATAATGTAATCGATAAATGCGTTATTTTAAGCGCCAAGTTTCTATCAAAGGCTGATTTACTCTATTTTGATCGCTATCGTAGACATCAGTGTTTATATTTGAACTTTAAACTTTTATCCCAGTACTTCTATGATAATTTGATCTATTGTATCACAGAAATAATGATGCTATTATGAGGTTTTAAAGACCTTTTGTGAAGCTGTTTCATGACAACTCTCTCTGGGTCAGCAGCAGCGCCAACACAGATTTAAAATGTTGTGATATGATTTTGTCAAAGGTTTAATAGACGAAATGGAAGAAGATTGTGTGGGTGTTTGAATGGAGATCACAGTATTTTAAAGATGAATCGTGCAGCTCTACTGCCTTATCTCTCTCTCAGCATATGAGTAGCGCGAGGGCTTTTCAGTGCTTTCAGTCTCACGTCTCTTCCACGCGTCCACTTGAAAGGGATATTACGTCACTCAACACTCATATGGTGCTTCATGTTATCTCGTAAAGATTGTATTTACGAGTTGAACACACATGAACGCCTCCACAATAGTCGCTTTTCCTCCGTCGGGCCGAACGGTTCTTATAATGGTAATGAATCCTCAGCCGAACCGTGCTGGTAGAATCCGTGAAGTAAAGTCTCCAGGATTGGTCACTTGTCTGTTGCCTGGCTGCCAGTTTCTCTGTAGCTGGTTAAGCGCACTCTTTGAGTGAAGAAAACAAAGCAATAATACAATTAAAATCAATAGCTGATCATTCTCCATAACGCGATCGCTATTTACATCTCATATCATCAGTAAACTGCGCGTTACCAAGGCAACGACTGACGCGTTTGTGTTACATTCCAAAGAGCGGCTGCTATCAAACCAGGGGGGAAGGGTTTCATAAAATATTGAAGGTTCCCCGGCGCCGCCATTGATTAGCAGACCATCACCTGCTGTTAGCATTCCATTGACTCCCATTCATTTTGGCGTCACTTTGACAGTGAATAACTTTACATCTGAGGCGTTTAAAGACTCCATTTGTCCATTATTTATTTCTAAAGAAACACGACAATGTATAAAAGGCTCCATTACCTTGTATCTTACGTTATGGCCCCGTAGATGCAGTTTTTGTAAAAATAGGCTAACGATTGCGTCATAACCACGCAACTCTCTGTCGCACAATAGAGAGATTACCGTATGGACAGGAGGAGAAGCTCGCGGGCAGTCGGGGGGACGTGGAGGCAAAATGTCAAAGTAATTAATCAGAATACTTAGCAAAAGTTTCTCCTGCTCCAAGCTCAAGGACACCTCCTACTCACACTCTCCGTCTCTATAAGTTTTGGAAGGGAATGATTCAGATTTCTCTTGGCACAGCTACTAGAAGACAGACAGGTTGCTCACGTCACGTCTACGTCGTCAAGCTCAGTTTGAGTCTGCGCAGTACGCTCAGCCATCAGGAAGTTAGTGCTTCTAACTGACTTCACTTGTCTCCGTTGAAATCTATGGGGTCGCTGTGTCCAGTTTATATACTGTCTATGTATCAAACCCACAGTGGAAAAAGAAACCGTAACCGTACCAGCTGACCCAGATCGGCATGGAATGGATCGGTTAAGCAATGAGAACCGTTCGGCCCGACAGTGCAAAAGTGGCTAATGTCGTAAAGTGGGGAGTGGGAAGCTCTGGATTTTCTATAAACCCTTATCTTATCTTTTTACCACATATAACAACACACACACTGCTCCCCTGCTAACACACACACAAACACAAACACACACACACACACACACACACACACACACACACACACACACACACACACACACACACTTAAATTCTTTATTTGAATTAAAAGATAAGCATATATCATGACATAATCCAAATTTGACAGAAAGGTGTACAACAGCAGCCAATATCTCAGTCCATTATGCACATTAAGGGTAAAGGTGGCATCTACGCCTCCATATATAGAGGCTACCAATTACTGCTGATACAGAGCAATATCTCGTCAGTTTTTTGGCCTTGTTCTTATGTAGTCCGCAAATCTGCAGGCCTCTTACACACAACTTGTGCACATGGCCTAAACTGCCAAAAATGAGGGCAATAACTTTACAGGAGTAGCCAAAGTTATTGAAAACATTGTACCATGGTTTATATTTCAACAGTTTTGAAGAATAGCAGGTGTCCATGTAAGCATCAAAAGAGCAACCAATTATTCTATTCTATTATTGTAACGGCTTTGGTGTGTTCATTAATTACAACTATGTCAGGTGTATTTGGTAAGTGATTTATGGCAGTTTCCAATGTAGCGCACTGTTCGTGTGGGGGGGAGAACCAGTCTGTCTTGATCTTTTCATTACAATGGATTGTGGTAAGGTTGACATTGTCTCTGAGCTCCTTCACTAAGAGTGCAACAATACGGTCGTGGCGCGCGATGTACAGTCCTTTGTAGGCAGAGCAGCCATTAAGGATGTGTGCGATCGTCTCTCTTTGTCTGTGATGTTGCAGGCAAAACGGCTCGTGTGCAGATGGAAACCATGTTGCTAAGTTGGACTTTGTTGGTAGTACCTGAAGACGAGCTTTAATTGTGAATCTGTGGATGTCATCTTGTAGGGCTGTGCTTTTCAGAACTGTGTGTGATACGTTATGGTCGGCACAGGGCAGGCAGGCCAGTTGTCCTTGTAGGCGTAGGCCTGTCCAGTGCTGTATCATACGCAAATGGAAGTGATCGATTATTGTCCTTCTGATGTTTTGAGTGTCAAGGAGTTGAATGTTGTCTCCAGTTATGATGGTTGCCTCTGCCGTGATGGTTGAATCCGTGACAATGTTCTTATTGACTTCCGCCGACTGTCCTGCTATGTTCCTCCAGCGCAGTTGGATATTTGCGCGGTTGCAGAGGTCATTCAGGTCCAGCCAGTCCGAGCGCACGCCAAAGCCTGGTGTATTGGTGTCCAATTTTCCATTGGATTTTCTTCTGAACCCGAGGAAGCTGGCATCATCTGATGTAGAAAGAGGGACCTTGCGTTTCCCCAGATGTAGTAGAAGTGAGGCTCGGGCAAGCTCACGCACGGCTGCGTCGTCATTATTTAACATCCTTAACAGGTTGCTTATTCTGGCGGCAACATACACCCACTCTATATGAGGGACGCCCAGCCCTCCCTCTCTGGACCTGTGAAACAGGACGTCTCTTGTCGAGTGTGCATTTAGTCCTATCCAGCGTCTTACCAGGCCTACAGTCTTATTATTCAGCTCATTTAAGATGCATTTAGGGATATGTATGTTTGCAAAGAGATGCTGTATTTTGGAAAGGGCAATCTCTCTCTCACACACACACACACACACGTTCCTTAAAATGCTTACAAATACATTAAGCACACACACACACACACACACACACACACACACACACACACACACACACACACACACACACACACACACACACACACACACACACAATGTTTCTTAAAATGCTTACAAATACATTAAGCACACACACACACGTTCCTTAAAATGTTTACTAATACATTAAGCATTAAAGCACATTCACACACACACACACACACACGTTGGGTTTCCATGTTTTATGGGGATTTTCCATAGAAATAATGATTTTATACTGTACAAACTGTATATTGAATCTCCTAATCCTAACTGATGTGTTTAACAGCTTGTTTCTAATGAATATTTGTATATATTTCATATTGACAGCATTATGTTATTTATTTTTTAAGTGTCATGTTTATCTCTGGATATAGGCTTAATGTTCGGTTCTTTGGGTCACTAGGAAAATATATTGGTAAAATTCATGGTTATAAAAAAGTCTGCTTAAAATATTGGGAACAGTAAGATTTGTTTAAGCAAATTATATTTCATAATGATTATTTTGTAGCGTGCTGGTCATTTGGGTATGAGCATGCGCAGTTGCGCCGTAAGCTTCATAAAAAACGTAGAGTAGCGTCTATTGTTTATTCACAACCCATCATCAGGAGCACACAGCCCGTTGGTATGTAGCGAATTTAAAACCTTTTGAAGTGTCTGCCATGGGCTACGGTCTGCTGTGCTTTAATTTAGGAGTGTTTAAAGTTTTGTACTTGTGTAGTTGTCGATTGGATGCGCTCAGTCCGCGCTGAGAGACTTAATTTGTAGTTAAGTTAGCGCGTGTGCTGTTCAGTTCTCTCGGTTTGCGATGTGTTCGAACGCTGGATAATTAACAAATTACCAAGTAAACTAATGTAGCAGACGGTTGTGTGGTAGTATTTTGTGAGGTTGAGTTGCATTCATTTAGTAAAACATGATTGTTGAAGTATTGTTCCTGATTGTTGAAGTGTTGTTTAATGAAGTGTTATAATGATTAATGCACTTTGCCTGCTGACTCGTGTGATAGCTATACTCTGCGCAGGAGCACTGCTATGCATGATGGGAAATGTAGTTTTTGCGGTGTTCTGACGCAGCTGTGTAAGACTGTATAGGAGATTATATGATAGTGTATTCTTATTTACAGCAGAAATAGATCTAGTTATTTTATTGTAACTACTTCATGTTTGTTTATTTTGCATTATATATTCAATGGATATATTTGTAACACTGGTTTATTTCTTATTTCAGGTTTATGACCTGTGGTCAGTTGTATAAATAAAACAAAAATACAAGAAATGACAAACACGAGTCGTGCCATGTGTGCTGCCTGTTACTAGCCTATTCGGATGGCTGAAAATTTAAAAAGATCCGAACAGTCATAAACCATATAGGCCTGCCATTCAAACGTTGTGGCCCTGTTCTGAAGCCAAGACAAAGCCTGAAGACCAGAAGATAAATCAGTGACTGGTTACCTTATCTAGTTAAGTTAAAAGCCCATCTATACTGCCTATATTCACTTGCTGGTCTGCAAACCTAAGAAGAAAGCAAATTAACAAGATGGCAGAAAAGGAGAAAACAGAGAGGTTACGGCAGAAGCGTTCAGCAGCCCAGACTGCATTCACTAAAAAAGCCAACCATCTCATCTCCAGGGCCAATGCGCTAGAAGAAAGGGATCTAAAGGCTGAGTGGCGAGAGTTCAAAGGAGATCATACCAGAGTAGAAGATGCAGGATTTGAGTATGCTATGGCCCTACGAGAATTAGAAGACGAAGAGGCCACAAAAAAGGCAGATCAGGTTGACGAGAAAACATTGGAATGCGATCGCAAGTTTGATGCAGTTAAACACCTCATCCAAAACAGCTTCTGGACCAGATTTGCTGAGGAGCAAATCTCCACCCTCTTAAAAGAGGTTAACTCAGCCCTGGATCAGGCCGAAGCAACTGACCATCTGCAGCTGTCTAGGAAGGAGTGTGAACTGATGAATAGAAACTTAGAACGAGAGGTCTGTGAAGTCAACAGTCTAGTAACTGAGTGGACAGAAATGATTCCTCATGCCGTGCTAACGGAATCTAGAGACCGTAGCAGGATGATGAGGAAGCGACAAGAGAGACTGTGGGATAAGTGGGCATGGCGGCGCAGCGCTTGGTCTGATGACGAAGAGGAGCAGAAAGTTACTGGGAAGAAAGACGAAGACGAGGATAGCCAGACCGGTGAGCAAGCCGCGTCTATTAGTTCTTCTCCTAACCGTAAACTGTCCTGTCCCGTAGACAGTCACATCCCTATAGGTGAAGTTCAGCATAACCCACCCATCGCTCCCACCTATCTCAGTCATGGTAGACTTCCAAATGCTACAAGCACGCAATTGCAAGTCCAAGGTGCTCCCAACATGTACCCAGGGCCATTCCATTTCAAGCCCCAAATCATGCTGGAACGTGCACGTCTGCCTACATTCTCTGGTAACATGAGAGATTACTACCGTTGGAAAGCTGAATGGGAGGACCTTCAGCAGCTGGGGAACCCTCATGGTTTGGAAAATATAAGAAAGTTCCATCTTATAGGAAGTTTAGACGACAAAGTCAAAAGGGACCTCGTCTTGTCCAGCTGTGGATCTGCCACTGACGTGTTCAGGCTACTGGACAACAAATATGGAAACAAGCCGAAAATAGTGCTACTTATCTCGAAAGAAGTACATGGCCTACCGCCTGTAAGGGGAAATAGCCCTAGAAAGACGATCGAACTAATTCAAGCTGTGGAAAGAGCTCTTCATGACCTCCAAGTCCTGGGGGAAGAAGATGCTGTGAAAAATCGGTTAGTAGCACAGTCGATTGAGAGTAAGTTACCAGACTCCCTGAAAGAAAAGTGGCTAACTCATAAGAACGACCCTGCGAGCGGCTTTTCACCCAGAAATCACTTTGATTGTCTAATGGAGTACCTGAAAAAACAGGAGGACATTCTTGAAGAGTTAGATCAACTGCAGCCTAGCTCAAAAGACTATACTGAGAGGTCACAGGAAAAGAGTAGAGAAAAGAAAGCATTTACCAAGGCATTTACCAAGGCGAGACGAAGAAAGTAAAGCGCTGGGTGTCGGCTACGAACCAGAGACCGATAAACTTCGGGTGTTGACGTCCATCAATTTCTCAAAGAAGCGAGGCAAGATGAGGACGGGAATTGATTTGAAGGAAGATGAAGTAAGAAGTGGAACTCCAAACCCCTTAACTCGCAGAGTACTTCTAAGTCAGGTCGCTGGGTTCTACGACCCTATCGGACTTGGCACTCCAGCAAAGCAGAAAGGAGTAATGCTCGTAAGGGAATCCTACCAAGAGGCAAGTATAGGCAATCCAACTAAAGATACTTGGGATGACCCACTGTCGCCAAAAATCCGGGAGGCTGCTATTAGACTCTTTGAAGAGTACGTGAGACTTGGCAAGATAAAATTTGAAAGAAGTCTCACACCTTTTGGAGCCATGGGCCGCCCTATGGGTGTCACGTTTTCGGATGGGAGTGAGGCTTCCTACGGTGCCATGCTTTATCTCCGCTGGGAAACGCAAGGAGGAGTTGTTGTGAGGTTTGTTGAATCGAAAGCCAAACTTACTCCTCTCAACCAGAAAGGGGACGTGATCAAGGCAGAGTTATGTGGCGCTGTCTTCGCAACCCGGTTGAAAAAGTACTTTGAGAAGCACTGCCGCCTTGAGGTCGAATGCTGGGTCCACTTTGTGGATAGCCTAACTATCTTAGGGGCGATCCAGAAGGATAGTTATGGCTACCAAACATTCTTCTCCAACCGAATCGGTGAAATACAGATGGCTGGGCCAGTTGATGACTGGAGGTGGGTTGACGGCAACCTCAACATTTCTGACATTGTCACTAGGGGAGCAACTCCTGAAGAGCTCGATGAAGAGTCAGAATGGCAACAAGGCCCCGAATTCCTAAAAAGACCTGAGGCTGAATGGCCTGTGAAGATGGCCAGCGAAATTGTGACCAAAGTTGCTGATAAGGTAAAAAAGTTACAAAGAAAAGCATTCTCAGCTGTAACCACCAGGGCTCAATCGCAAAAGATTGCAAGACCCTGCAGCACTGATAATGGCGCTAACGTGGGAATTAATATACTACAACCACTGCCAAAAGACCAAGGTCCAACTCAAACAGTAGAAAGGCAGAGAAGGAAACTTTGGGGCGTGGCTCTTGTGCGCCTGGTGGAGCCCAAAAGGTTCAGTAGCTTGTCAAAACTATGTGGAACTGTCGCTTGGGTTCGACGAGCTGCAGAATCCTGGCTAAGTGTGAAGTACCGAGCCTTGAATTCAGCAAAGTGGGAGGCAAAGAGTTCTAAGCTGTCTGTAGAAGAGAGAACAGTTGCTTTTCAAGACTTAGCCCTTGCTGCCCAGGACGGCTTGAACTTTAAGACTACAGCCTTGAACCGCCTAGTTGTGACCAAAGATGAAAACACGGGACTCTTGCTTTGTGGCGGTAGAGTGCAATCTTGGAGTGAAGACGGTAGGGTGGTACCGTTGATTCCTTTCCAGTCATGGTTGGGGACTTTGCTGGCTAGAGAAGCTCACAAGGCCAATCATGAAGGTGTTGCTGCTACACTACTACGTACGAGAAGAAAAGCTTGGGTCATAGAAGGCCGAAGAATAGTCAAGAAGATTATTAACGAGTGCGTTACTTGCAAGAAGCAAAGAGCAAAGCTATGCCAACAAGTAATGAGCGACCTTCCTCATGAGCGTACTAGTAGAGCAAACCCTTTTGAGTATACCACATTGGACCTCTTTGGTCCCTTTGAGGTCAGAGATGGAGTAAAGAAACGGACCAAGAAAAAGGTTTGGGGAGTTGTATATTGTTGCATGGCTTCCAGAGCCATCCACGCGGACCTCGTTGACGACTTGTCTGCCGAGAGCTTTCTTCAAGCCTACTCCAGATTCACTGCCCTGAGGGGGCACCCTCGGAAGTTATGGTCCGACAGAGGCACAAATTTCATGGGTGCCAAGTCTGCTCTGAGAGATCTACACAAGCACTTAGCATGCTTACAGGAGGTGGCTGTCGAGAACATAGCAGCAAAAAATGGAACTGAATGGCAGTGGGATTTCCATCCTGCGGACTCGCCCCATAGAAATGGAGCGGCCGAGGCAGCTGTCAAACTTATTAAAAGAGCTCTCAATAGCCTCGGTGGAACAACTGGCAGCTATACCTGGGGGGAGTTCCAAACTCTTCTCTACTCAGCAGCCAACCTAACTAACGAACGACCCATCGACGCCAAGGCGCAAGAGCAAGAGGATACAGTAGAGTACTTGACTCCTAACTCCCTCATCCTGGGACGCACCGGACAAAGAGGAGATATGCACAATATCGACTTGAAAACCCACTCTTGGTGTAGGCTGAGGGCTGTTCAAGCAGGAGTTGACAAATTCTGGTCAAAGTGGAGTGAACTAGCGGGACCGAACTTGTTTATCCGGCATAAATGGCACAGAGTGGAAAGAAGTGTCCAGGTTGGAGATCTGGTTTGGATCGCAGACCAGAATGCCCTGAGAGGACAGTTTCGGCTCGGTCGAATCGTCGTCACCTATCCGGACAAGTCTGGAGTGGTCCGAGATGCCGACGTGGCGACCTGTATAGGCCTTCCTGCCTCCCTTGTTGCCAGGACCCAGGCAAAAGATTCTACCCTACCTTCTACTATCGTCCTTCGCAGGGATGTGCGGAGACTGGTTGTGTTGATTCCTGTTGAAGACCAGCACAAAGTATAAAGTCCTTGCCATTGGGTACCCAAGAGACGTTTTTTTAGTTAGTGGGTAACCCTGGGAGGCGGCTGGGTGGTTCAAGGGCAAACCTACACTCAGTAGGAGGCAAGGTGGTGGGGCCTACCTCCTTAGTGAGTCCTTTTGAGCAAATGATAACATTGAAAAGTATTTTGTTAATTCTGTATATGCTACAATACTTGACTCTAAGTTGTTGTTTCTACTGAAGGACTCAAGTTACTTTGTAGTGGCCTCCTTGAATTTGTATCAGTCGGCCAAGTGGGAGGTGTTCGGTTCTTTGGGTCACTAGGAAAATATATTGGTAAAATTCATGGTTATAAAAAAGTCTGCTTAAAATATTGGGAACAGTAAGATTTGTTTAAGCAAATTATATTTCATAATGATTATTTTGTAGCGTGCTGGTCATTTGGGTATGAGCATGCGCAGTTGCGCCGTAAGCTTCATAAAAAACGTAGAGTAGCGTCTATTGTTTATTCACAACCCATCATCAGGAGCACACAGCTCGTTGGTATGTAGCGAATTTAAAACCTTTTGAAGTGTCTGCCATGGGCTACGGTCTGCTGTGCTTTAATTTAGGAGTGTTTAAAGTTTTGTACTTGTGTAGTTGTCGATTGGATGCGCTCAGTCCGCGCTGAGAGACTTAATTTGTAGTTAAGTTAGCGCGTGTGCTGTTCAGTTCTCTCGGTTTGCGATGTGTTCGAACGCTGGATAATTAACCAATTACCAAGTAAACTAATGTAGCAGACGGTTGTGTGGTAGTATTTTGTGAGGTTGAGTTGCATTCATTTAGTAAAACATGATTGTTGAAGTATTGTTCCTGATTGTTGAAGTGTTGTTTAATGAAGTGTTATAATGATTAATGCACTTTGCCTGCTGACTCGTGTGATAGCTATACTCTGCGCAGGAGCACTGCTATGCATGATGGGAAATGTAGTTTTTGCGGTGTTCTGACGCAGCTGTGTAAGACTGTATAGGAGATTATATGATAGTGTATTCTTATTTACAGCAGAAATAGATCTAGTTATTTTATTGTAACTACTTCATGTTTGTTTATTTTGCATTATATATTCAATGGATATATTTGTAACACTGGTTTATTTCTTATTTCAGGTTTATGACCTGTGGTCAGTTGTATAAATAAAACAAAAATACAAGAAATGACAAACACGAGTCGTGCCATGTGTGCTGCCTGTTACTAGCCTATTCGGATGGCTGAAAATTTAAAAAGATCCGAACACTTAATGTGTGTCATTGTTCTCTACAGGTTGAGTGATTGTGGTGTCACAGATGAAGGTTGTGCTGCTCTGGCTTCAGCTCTGAGATCAAACCCCTCACACCTGAGATATCTGGATCTGTCTGGGAATAAACTAGGAGACTCAGGAGTGAAGCTGTTAAAGGATCTGAAAGATGATCCACATTATAAACTGGAGAGTCTATTATGGTAAGAATAGTTTTTAATAATTTTCATCATCATATTTTCATTTAAAGTTCAAATGGCTGATTTACTCACTAGAAATATAAGTAAATTGTACCAGGTTCAGTAACACCACGTGTGTGTGTGTGTGTGTGTGTGTGTGTGTGTGTGTGAATATTGTGTCTGAGATCATCAGAGTCTTAAATTCAGCTTCAGTTTCTGTAGGTCTCTGAACTTTAAACTGTGTTTAATATGAGTTTAATTCTGCTCATACTGTTGTGACTGATTGTGAAAATAATATTAATGTTATTTCCAGCTTTTCCCCTTTAACTGTCTCTATAGGCATCTTTTACACGGCCGAGTTAAGGCTGCTCTAAAGCGGCTCTGTGTCGCTCAAAGTTCTGTGTAAAGACACAATGCCGCATAAAAGCAGACTTAAAGTATGACGGGTCTGATCTACCTCAGCCCCTAGTATCAAAGATGACTCTGATATTGTTTTGGTTCAGTGTAAATGAACGTGAACTTGTGCCGCTCTAAACTACGTCATTGTCATGACAACCAAACATGCGGCGCGAGAATCAAGAAGCGGAAGACTAAACATATCGGCCTAGCTCCATATTGTTTTAGCCACATAAAAAAATGTCAGCCAACAAGGCCAAGGGACAATAAAGTAAAAGTGTCCTGTACTCACATCGTGAAGCAAACCACCAAAATAACAGAGTCGTGGACGTGTGTAATCAATTGGCTTTCGCCGTTTGTAATCTTCCTTTGATGAGACTGGCAGATCAACGCAACGCTTCATTTCTCTCAGATACGGGAAATGCTTATTCAGTGTCACTGTGTTTTATTATATTACAGAAATCATCTTCTTGAGGACGATATTTCACCCACACACGACCTGCCTGAAACGCTAACGATAGCATAATTGTTCTTTCTGGCTCTTTGAAAAAAAAGAGAAAAAAATCCTGTGGTGATCGACCCGGTGTAATAATTCATAATTTCTTTGTAGCATTTGTTCCATCTGGAACAATTTTATTAAGAAATAGAAAATAGCTATCAGTACCACAGAATTATGACAAACATCAGAGCGTGAGATCGCTATATCACACAGAGGAAATCTAAAATTCTGTATTTTTATTTATCTTGAGTTTTATCTCTTTGTTTACTTTTAAATTCATTTTATAACACTTTGTTAAAACTGTAGTTTTAAAATAGTTATGTTCAAAGTATTATTTCCCGCGATTTTAGTTCCAGTGTAAATGCATTTTTGTTCTCCGCGTCAGAGAAGCAATAAACATTCTGTGTAAATGCACATTTTGTGATTTAATGCCGCTTCAGATTTGGTTTCTGTGCCGCTTTTTCTGTGTAAAGACGCCTTATGTGTGTGATAATCTGAGATTTGGGTTGTTATTAACTGATATTAAATGTGTCGTGGAGTGTAATGATCATTTCTGCTGGTTCTGTATCAGCTGTCCGTTGTGTGAAAGTGACCTTTCATGTGCTTTTGATTTTGTAAAGTGACTTTGAGCATCAGATAGAAGCTATATGATCATGCTTGAGAATGAATTAATATAGATTATCTAGTTAGTTTTCTTATGAAAATATGTGACAGACGTAATATCTCATACTGCATATGTGACTGTTTGTGTGTTTTATTTTAGGTATAAATGACAGTCTGATCTTCTGATGATCATCTGATGGTGAATAAGGATCCACTACAGAGACTCACAGTCAACAGAATCAACAGAGACTGAAGATACAGTGACTTCACTGTTATAAATTAAGACTTCATTTAGATTTCAACAATCCTCTGACAGTCCTGGGCTGAGTTTCCCGAAACCTTCTTAACGCTACGTCGTTCTTAAGTTACACCTTAAGCTGTACCTTATGGATAATACGTGTTTCCCGAAACGTTCTTAGTTAAGTATACCTTCTGTAAGTCATACTTTCGGAAGGTTGGTCTGGACCACTCTTAGCTTCACCTTATCACTGTTGCAGGGCTATATGAATATAATTCTGAAGTTTTAATACACACAGACAGTGTTCAGTTAGGCTAATTCAAGTGTTTTCATGCAAAGAATAAAATTGTCATTACACTGACTGTTGTTAGAATTTTAATTATATTATTATAATACAATTTTATAAATTTATTTTAATAAAAGAGCGCTTTTAAAGGCCAGTGAAAGCAAAGGCTACTGTCAGTTAAGTCCTATTCGGACGCTGATATTGTTTATCATGGGCTCGTCCGGTATTTTAAACATTTACAGGGGTAAGTCTGTGATTTTAGTGCCGTCCGAATCCATAATATCAGTGTTTTTTCTCACCCAACCCGCGTAAAAATCCCTGGCCAAATTAGTACCTACTGTTTTTTGACAAACAGGTCGTGTGGTAATTTAATTGCCGTCTGAATCCACATCTCTGCGTTTTCAAGAAGAGATTCAAAATTCACTGTTTAAATCCTTTTTGATCACATTACATTTATACATACATTTATTCATTTAGCTGACGCTTTTATACAAAGCGACTTACAATTGCTATATATGTCAGAGGTCGCACGCCTCTGGAGCAACTAGGGGTTAAGTGTCTTGCTCAGGGAAACATTGGTGTCTCACAGTGGATTCGAACCCGGGTCTCTCACACCAAAGGCATGTGTCTTATCCATTGCGCCACCACCACCCCATATCACTGCCGAGCACCGTACGTGACGTACACTTTTATTACTGAAATGCTTGAAAGTATTTACAAGAACAATATTTCATCGCAGCTCCACCTCAGCGAACAAAAATGGGAAAGAGAAGAAAGCACATACAAATTTAAATGGTTATTATGGCAGCAATATATGATACAATTTTAAAATATGTAGGCAATGCTATTATAGGCTATTATAGTTTGGATTACTTTTTATAATATCCCATGAGTCCTAATAAATGCAATTTCAACTATTTCTAAAGTGCTTTTTTATAAAGAACACCGCTTTCTCAGATAAACAGCCCTTGCACGAGAGAATAATTGATTCTCGAGCCATCGATATCAGCAGATTCAGCACCATCGCCACGGACAGCACCGGGTAACGTCGCACGTAAGAAGGTTTATCTTAAGCAGCTTCCTAAGGTATAGTTCGGGGAACACGCCTAGAAATGGTATACCTTCAGTTAAGTTATACCTTAAGAGTCTTCGTAGCGCGCTAAGAGACAACGTTATCGGGAAACTCAGCCCAGATGAGGCGGCAGTGAAACACCTTTTATTTCACAGCAGCAAATTACAGTTTCTCATTCATAGACCATTTTATTTGTACAAACGCACAGAAACTCAAAAAGCTCTGAGTTTTATTACAGAGTTAAAGAGCCTGAATATCTGTGTGTTGTACCAGCAGAGGGAGACAAAGACTAATTAAAATTCATTTTTCATGATTAGGAGAAGAAGAAAAAACAGTTCAAGCTCACTTTTAGAAAACAATGGAAGCTTGAGTTTATACATCTTGTTTTTAATAATAGTTGCATTACATTTGTATTAATGTATTAAAGGGGTCATATGATGCGTTTTCATGTTTTCCTTTTTCTTTAGTGTGGTATGTAGATGTTTTTGCATGTATAAGATCTACAAACTTACAAAGCTCAAAGTCTCCTACAAAAAGATCTTGGGTGCTCGAGC
The DNA here is from genome assembly GCF_965113295.1 of Leuciscus leuciscus. Taxonomy (NCBI): domain Eukaryota; kingdom Metazoa; phylum Chordata; class Actinopteri; order Cypriniformes; family Leuciscidae; genus Leuciscus; species Leuciscus leuciscus. Next base: position 4,220,049 of record NC_138729.1, on the reverse strand, counting down.
CCCTTTTTAAAAATTAATCAAAAGTGCCCCTCTCAAACAAATATCAATGATAATATTGGGGTCAATAAAACAAAATGCAGTCGATTATAATTAACATGATAATGTGAACAAAACTAAAGTAGCCTAACCTAATTCTGCACAAATACAGGATTGGATTGATGTTTTAAAATGTATTTTCAATATGGAGAGAATTACATTTTATGTGAATTTTCAGAAGGATTTGTTTATCAATTTCTGGTCTAAATGGATTGAGTACATAACTCCTATTGAACCAAATACTTTTTTGATTTAGAGTTTTGTCTTTTTTTTTTCTTTTTTTTTAGTGATGAGATTACCTCCCCCCTCTTTTGTAAATAGTTTCTGTGTTAAATCTGAAGAAAACTGTAAAGGGATTCGTTGAGGTGTTTTATTTTTTGTCTCTGTCACTGCCTGGAGAGTTTTGCTAGTCCTGTTTAACATATTTATGTAAACCGGTAAAGCTGTAAAAGTGACAAATGTGATCAGACGTGAATTGTATCCCTTCCCAATAAAAACTTAAATAAAAAAACAAAACAAAAACTAAAGTAGCCTATTTTTACAAATCTGTCAGTCTGAGGTGTCGTTGCCATAACGCGTTGCTATGGGTTGCGTCACTTGCGTGTGTCAAGTCAAGTCAAGTTAATTTGTATAGCGCTTTTCACAATACAGATTGTATCAAAGCAGCTTCACAGTATTAAATTAAAATAATACAACAAAGTTTGTTTCAAGAGGAATTTATTGATTGATAAAATTTAATTAAATATCCCCAAAATATCCCCAACTGAGCAAGCCAAAGGCAACAGTGGCAAGGAACCGAAAAACTCCATCAAGTGACCTAATGGTGTCCTAAAACTCCATCAGGTGACCTAATGGAGAAAAAAAACCTTGGGAGAACCCAGGCTCAGTCGGGGGCCAGTTCTCCTCTGGCATTTATGAGCTAGAGGCCGGATTGTAGTTTGAACTGTAGGATTATATGAATGCCTGGCTGAAGAGATGCGACTTTAATCTAGTTTTAAACTGGGAGAGCGAGTCTGAGCAACGAACAGTATCAGGAAGACTATTCCAGAGTTTTGCAGCCAAATGTGAAAATGCTCTCCCTCCTTTGGTGGTTCTGGATATCCTAGGTATGACCAAAAGCCTTGAATTTAGTGATCTTAAAGAGCGCGATGGATTATAGGGCGATAGAAGATCCGTTAAATAGACTGGAGCTAAGCCGTTTAGGGCTTTATAAGTCAGTAGCAATACCTTGTAATTAATACGGAACTTTATAGGTAACCAATGCAGTGATGATAAAATCGGTGTTATATGATCATATTTTCTTGATCTCGTAAGAACTCTAGCGGCGGCATTTTGGACTAACTGTAGCTTGTTTATTGAGGATGCAGGACAACCAGCTAATAAAGCATTACAGTAATCCAGTCTCGAGGTCATGAATGCATGAACTAACTTTTCTGCATCAGAAACTGATAGCATATTACGTAGCTTAGCAATGTTTCTAAGGTGGAAAAAGGCTGTTTTTGTAACATATGAAATATGATTTTCAAAAGACAGGTTGCAATCGAGTATAACACCCAGGTCTTTTACTGTAGAGGATAAAGTAACAGGACATCCTATGATGTTAAAGTTGTATTGTGCAAGGTTTTGTGGGCGGTTTTTTGAACCGATAAGTATTACCTCTGTCTTGTCTGGATTTAATAAAAGAAAATGACGCGTCATCCAATCTTTTATATCTTTAACACACTCTGTCAATTTGGAAAATTTAGCGTTTTCATCCGGCCGTGATGAAATATATATTTGAGTGTCATCAGCATAACAATGGAAACTAATTCCATGTTTCCTTATAATATTTACAAGTGGCATCATATATATTGAAAATAACAGAGGGCCTAATACAGATCCCTGCGGCACTCCATAGTTTACTGGAGTTATGATCGATTTTTCTCCATTTAAATAGACAAAATGGTAGCGGTCAGATAGGTATGATTTGAACCAGCTTAGTGCTTGTCCTTGAACACCAGTATAATTTTGTAGTCGATCTAAGAGTAATGTATGATCTATAGTATCGAACGCAGCACTAAGATCAAGTAAAACTAGTATTGAGATACAGCCTTGGTCAGAAGCTAAAAGTAAATCATTTGTGATTTTAACGAGCGCAGTTTCAGTGCTATGATGCGGTCTGAATCCAGACTGAAACTTTTCATAGATATCATTTTGTTGCAAGAAAGAGCCCAGTTGAGCGGACACCACTTTTTCTAATATTTTAGACATAAATGGAAGATTTGAAATGGGTCTATAATTTGCTAGATTATTATGATCTAATTGTGGTTTCTTAATGAGAGGTTTTATAACTGCCAGTTTAAATGTTCTTGGAACATGACCTAAAGATAAAGACGAGTTAATAATATTGAGGAGAGGCTCTTCCACTACAGGTAACACTTCTTTCAGTAGTTTAGTTGGTATAGGATCTAATAAACATGTTGTTGTTTTAGATGAAGTGATAAGTTTATTTAACTCTTTTTGTTCTATAGTTGTAAAGCACTGTAATTGTTCTTGCGGGGTGATAATTGAAGCTGAATTATAAGGCGCGATTGAAGATTGAACGTTTACAATTGTGGTTCTGATGCTTTCTATTTTCTCAGTGAAGAAGTTCATGAAATCATTACTACTGAACTGTAACGGGATATTTTGTTCGGGTGACGTCTGTTTATTTGTTAGTCTAGCCACGGTGTTAAATAAAAACCTTGGATTGTTTTGGTTGTTTTCTATTAGTTTGCGGAGGTGCTCAGCCCTGGCCGCTTTTAGGGCCTTTTTATAACGTGACACACTGTCTTTCCACGCGATTCTAAAGACCTCTAAATTAGTTTGTTTCCATTTACGCTCTAAAATACGGGTTTCTCTCTTTAAAACATGCGTAGTATTGTTATACCATGGTGCTTTATTTTTCTCTCAGACCTTTTTTAATTTAATAGGTGCAACCACATCCAATGTTCTAGAGAGAATGGTGCTCATAGTGCTAGTTAGTTCTTCTAGTTCATCTGTTTGTTTGGGTTCAGGCAGAAGCTGAGACAGATTAGATAAGCAATTTGAGAAATTATCTATGGTGGATGGGAGGATTGTTCTGCCTGGTTGATAACGCGACGCCGCATGACATATTACAGCAGTACGTAATATGCAAGTTACCATGTAGTGATCAGTGACTTCATCACTTTGTGGAATGATATCTATATCGGTTGGATCGGTTCCATGTGATATAATTAAATCGAGTGTATGATTAAGACGATGTGTTGGTCCGGTGACGTTTTGCTTGACCCCAAATGAATTTAATAAATCTGTAAACGCAGCTCCTAACGCATCATTTGGATTATCTACGTGTATGTTAAAATCTCCAACAATTAATGCTTTATCGACATTGACTAATAGGTCTGAGAGAAAATCTGCAAACTCTTTTAGGAAATCAGCGTAAGGCCCTGGCGGTCTATATACGGTAGCCAAGGCTAGAGATAATAGGGATGTTTTTCTAACATCTAAGAGCGTAACATTTAGTACAAGTACTTCAAATGAAATAAACTTATAACCCGTTTTCTGAGTAACATTTAGAATATCTCTATAAATGGTTGCAACACCTCCGCCACGACCAATCAGACGGGGCTCATGCTTATAACAGTATCCAGGAGGAGTAGACTCATTAATACCGAAATAATCATTTGGTTTAAGCCAGGTTTCAGTAAGGCAAAGTACATCGAAGCTATTATCTGTGACTATTTCATTTACAATAACTGCCTTAGGTGTGAGTGATCTAATGTTTAGAAGACCTAGCTTTAGAAATAGTTTTTGTTTACTAATAGCAACATTTTCTGTTTTAATAACAATTAGATTTTTCCTAGATCCTGCATTAGATTTATTATTTGATCTCACTAAACGAGGAATAGACACGGTTTCTATGCAATGTTCTACACTAGTATTTATATCAGTTGAATTGGTGCAGCAGAGACTATGATTTGGACTTTTGGTTACTAGTCAAAGGGTATTTAACATTTTGGAGATGTTATCTGACAGAAGATCCGCTCCGAATCTGCTTGGGTGTAAGCCATCAGCACGGAAAAGCCTAGGACGCTCCCAAAACAGATTCCAATTATTTACAAAGAGCAGTTTCTGCTCATTGCACCATGACATTAACCATTCATTTAGCGCAAATAATCTGCTGAACTTTTCATGCCCTAATCGGTACGTGGGAAGCGGTCCTGACACAATGATCGTTGTTTCAGGCGATGTGCTGCGTACCGTATCGATTAGATTCCTGAAGTCTTTCTTCAGAATCTCCGTCTGGCGCAGCCTGATGTCGTTCACTCCCGCGTGCAGGACCACAGTTCCGACGCGCTCGTCACCGTTCAGGATCTCGGGAACGCGAGCGGCGATTTCAGAAACACGAGCACCAGGAAAGCAGTGACTTTGCACCTTACTTTTACCTAACGTAGCGTGTACGTGCCGAACGATGGAATCGCCGATGATCACAGCATCGCGTTCTGTTTCGTGTAGAGGGGAGAAGCGGTTTTGTGTGGATAACTCGAAAACCGGGAGGGTCGGAGAAAGTCTTGGTCTAAACCTGACTCGCGTCTTCCGCTGCGGAACCACCCAGGCTTCGTGGTGGCGTGTTGGAGCCGGAGTGAACGAGACCATGGCTGATTGCGACCGATGCTGAGGAACGCACGGAGTAGACGCGGTCGGAGTCAGCGGGTTAGTAACGTTAAACACTGATTTGTGTGCATCGGCGCGTGATGTTTCAAGAGCCAAACACCGGTCTCTCAGCTCGGCCTGTCTCAATAAAAGGTTGTGGATCTGTTTCTCAACAGCTTCCAGCTCAGACTGCAGTGCGTGCAGCTCAAATGTGTCCTCAGCTGCACCAAACGGTAGACTACTTACATCTGATATATTCGCCATTTTAACAGATGGACAGTGAGTTAGCAACGAAGCTACCAGTGATGCTATCAATATTAATACTAATTTATATTATAAGTTTGTTTTATAAGTTGAAGACGCGTTCAGCCGTGATCCACGGACGTAACCTTTAAGAGTATGCAGCGTTGGATCACTAATAGGCTTGAGACTCGTCTGCTCAACAGTCCGCGTTGTAACTATGAGGTTTTTTAGGTTTTTTAGTGGTAGGGGTGTAGAGTAGACGCACGATAGGCGAAACATTTTTTTTGTTTATAAGTGAGTGTGGAGAAGACGCGTTCAGCCGTGTGTCTTGCTTCGGGCTTGACTGACGTGACCATAGACATAATAAATACTTATATTACTTATGTCTATGGAGGTGACGGGGTCAGTCTGCGTGATCAGTCCAGCGGCTCATGATTGGCCACACAAGGCTGAAAGATTCTGACAATTTGTGGCGTACCTTGACAACCCTTTTCCCTCCTTTTCCTGAATGTCTACTGTAGTCATGACATGCTCTAAACCAGAAGTACTTTTTCTGGGGCGTCTGTTGTGGAAAAAAAATGATATTTTCTTTGTATTTTATTTTCAATGATTTAACAAATGAAATGCCATACATTTATTTGACTGTATTTTGAGTTTCTTTATACAGCTGGAAGGTATGTGTGAGACTTCAGAGGTGTAAAGATTCCCGGGGTTAGGGGAGCCACAGGGGTTCCTCTATTTCATTTGTTTAGTGGGGGCTGTAAGAGATAGCTTTTGAAAAGAACACTATAAAGAAGCTGGCCCACCTCTGCTCTGAGTCTCACTCCGCCTGCAGCTGGACTGTGGATGGATTGGGAACATTTCTTGCAAGAAATAAATATCTTTTAAGGACAATTTGATCCTGATGTCTCTTATGCTGTGATGCTGTTATTGTTAATTATTGTTTTGCTTTTACAATTGGTGTCAGAAGTGGGACTCCTTGAGGTTTTCTTCTGGTCCTGAGAGCGGATTTGACGAACTGATCATCTCAAAGCACATGCTTTGATCTTACCTCGCCAAATTTAAGAGAGAAGAGCCAAAGCTGCTATCAGGGCCAGGGAGAAACATCACTGGATTCAGAAAGAACTCGCAGCAGTAAAAGCATCTCGGGTAAGAGACAGTTAAATTATTTAATTTTTTGTTGGGTGTAAATTGATATAACTGTGAATGAACCATGTTGGCTGAGACTGTCTCTTTGGTACGAGCAGAGAAAGTTTTAAGCGGGAAATTGACCTGAGGAAGTCAAGTCAATTTTCTAAAAAAAAACTAGCTTGTAGGTGGACGGAAAGAGCCACAGCTGATTAATTAGATTTACTCAAAATCTCTGTAACCTGAGAAAGTCTCGTAAAAGTGGACGGAAGAGCCACACCAGATTAATTAGGTGAATAATCGAGCGCTAGAAAGTGCTCACGGAAAGATTTGAGTAAACCATAATTACAGGAAGCATATTTGCTAAACCTTGCCGATTTGAGGTGACAAAATCGGATCTGTCAGAGACGTCTCACAGATTATTAGACGCGCGTCAATTTTGTAAATCCTGGGAGATAGAAATCAGCCAAAATGGGGTCATCTAACAGTAGGCCTAAACCAGATAATTTTATACACTGGTTTTCTGTAAAATGGAAAAAAATTACGGCCAGAAATGCATGCAAGAAATTGGGAAACGGATAATTGTTAAACAAAAGGTTGTTGTAGTCGTGTTCAGCATGTAAAACTGTGAACAGACAGTAGTTTGTGGAACTGAAGAAGATAGAAGAAAACGAAAATAAATGCATAAAGGAACTGGCATGTAGGGGAAGATAGAATGTTTTTCCTGATGGAAATTACAAACAGTGAATTGTTGGATTGAACAGATACAGAAGGAACTGGCATGTAGGGGAAGATAAAATTCATATTTATGAACGCCTGATTAAGTCAAATTAAGTTGAAATGGTATGAAAAGTGAGTTTTAGATAAAAATAAGGCATTGAGTATGATTAACAGGGATTAACATGATATAAAGATAAGGAATGTTTCATTAAGCAGAACGGAAAAAATTCTATATTTTAGAGATAAAATAATTATTGAAATGATGTTTATTTTGACAACCATTGTCTTTTGAAACTAAAGGGTCCAGCTATGCTGGGAGTATAGCAACAGTGCTAGCTTATTAAGCCGGCTTCCGGATGTTAATATATACGTGATTTGTAATCAGTGTTGTTGATGATAATACCAAATTAGAAATATCCAAAGATTGGATATTTTGTGGATATTAAGCCATTTAAGGAAAATATATTGTTTTATAAAGAAAATTATGGGTTGGAGATAATTTCCCTAGACACGTGTGACTAAAGTTAATCAGAAACTTTGTGAAACCCGCTTAGAATATTTTTATTTTCCTTGTCACTTATGAAAATTAATGTCCTGCCAATAATAATGATGTGAATGTGCTTTATTGTATTAATGTTATGAAAACAAGAGTATTGAAGAATAGATTGCCATATTTTTATAACAAGAGTTGAAGGTGCAAGCGGCTAGGATAGCTGTCTGTGTAATTTAGAGACTGAGATTTGAGGAATCTTGTGATTTCTGTGAAACAGTAGAGATAAGTGGGACTGAATAATGATAATATTAAGTTGAATCTGCATACTACCAATTTGATAGAAGAATAAGCTATCAAACCAGTGTTAATGAAATTAATGACATGCTAAATTTCTTTATACTGTATGAAGAGTAACTGAATAGTCCTGATACAAAAGAGAGCAAATGCTGTAAGCAGCTCTGCTCTGAAGCTCTCAGTTAAAAGAGATTTGCAGATTATGTTTTTGTAAAAGTTTGATTCTGATTGGAAAGATAAACAGTAACTTGACTGGCTCCAAACAAAGAAAGTGCCAAAATAACACAAATTTTAAGAAAAGTCTGTGTTGATATGGGTTAGAAAGTAGATCAGTGTTAATATGATGAAGATTATGATTCGGCTATTGTAATTGAATTTGCAGCTGGGACAGTGGGGGAAAATGCAGAGAACTTATCAGTGGCTCTGTTTGCATTTCCTGAATAAAACACACTGTTTCAGGGGTGTAAAGTAGGGTGGAGATGTTAGAAAGATCACAGTGATAAGACTGTAGGTAGAATAACAGAGAGTGTTTTACTGCGGTCAGCGGGGTCATTCAGTGACTGTAAAATGCCCACTGTATGACTGTAAAAGTAAATGAGGGAGAAAAGAAAGTTTATGGATAAACTTTTGAAAGTTGTTAAGAAGATTGAAAGATATTAAGTGTAAGGAATTCCTTTTGAAAGGAAAAGAACTATAAAAAGTACCGGTTGACGTAAAATTACAGATGAGCTAAATGAGTTGCAAAATATTTTAAAAGTACCGGTCACTAAAAGGATGATTGTGTTTTGAATGAAACGCTTTGATAAGGTTTTAGATGATATAGAGAGACAAATCTAACGAATGATTTATAGTGATAATCATAAAATGTATGACAAGCAGAGAGCGCAGCCTCAAAAGTTAGTATGAATCATAAAAGCAGACTGATAAACTCTTAGATAAAACATTGAAGTCGGGTATTAAATTATGGTAATTGAAAACCTGACAACTAAAATTGAAATGAAATTTGAAACGTTATTAAGAACTAGAATAATTATTATTTCTTTAAGATAAAATAAGCGGAAGCAGTGTTACAGGATTAACAGTTGCAAAATGTAAAATGTGTAAAAAAGGCATTTGATTAAACAAAAGCTTGTTGTTGACTATGAAAAGAGCTAACAGCTGATGTTTTGGGTTCAAAAGAAGATTGTGATTTGGCCAAAACAGGTTTGCTTATCTGAATTTGGTATGTGCTGTAACTGAAACTGCCACAGTTTCAGTGCAACAGAGACTCATTCTGGGTGGAAATTTGTAATGTCTAAATTACAATACATGTAATTTATGGAAAAGATGCCTTAAGATGGGCTAGAGTAGATAAAAGATAAAGTCTGAAGTTAAAAGTTTATGAAAATGCAGTGTGTCAGTCCTGAATGCCTCAAGAGTATGAAGGTAAAATAGTAGCAAAACTCGAGAGCACGTAGATGTGAATTTGAGAACTTGTACTATAAATATTCGTACTTGTACATGAACATTTACACTCACAGCTCCAATGTGAAAACCTGTCAAATAAAAATCTGAAGTTGAATGTTGAAATTTGCACTCGCATACAATAGTCACAAACCTGTATTCTGAATCTGAAGCTGCAGACAAGTAGACACAAATGTGTAAAATGCCATTCACAGAAATACAACGACAGACACAAACTTGTAATATATATTTTGCGTTTAATCTTACGTTCACATTCGCAGTACTACCTCAAATAGGCACTTGCGACTTCTCAAATCTGTCACTGCTATTTCAAATTTCGCGCCTTGACTTTTGCTACTCTTTTCGCGATATATCAGGTGCAAAACTAACTTGTGCACTTGAAACTCAGAGGCGGCGAGAGAGAAAGGGGGGCGGGAGTGTGGGGTTCAAAGGAGCCGTTTTATTGGTTGGCAGCTAGCCAATGAAATGGGACTTAGATGATGTCACGAAACCCGCGTGCACTGAAACGCTAACATGGCTTAATGCATTAGACTGATATTCAAATAAATAAACGATATTATCAAACTCAGTAAACACAATGCTTATAATGCATACTACAGAAAAGCAGATAAGCACAGAATATGAACGCAACGCGTTTAATTGAGACAGTGGTATTAAAAGACCAAACTCAGGAAACACCATACAAATAAAGCATACAGTAAAGCAATTGAGCACAGAATATTAAAGCAACGCGTTTAATTGTACGTTTTCCTCTCCATAGAAAACCAAGAAAACGCTTAATGAGGCTTAATGGACCAACAGTTATAAAATAAAAAATAAAAAACAATAAAAAATAAACGATAATTTGTTACATTATTAATAAAACACAGGCAAGTTTATTTGCACTGAACACACATTTGCTTTCTTTCGTCATATTCTGTGCTTATCTGCTTTTCTGTAGTATGCATTATAAGCATTGTGTTTACTGAGTTTGATAATATCGTTTATTTCTTTTAATATCAGTCTAATAATGCATTAAGCCATGTTAGCGTTTCAGTGCACGCGGGTTTCGTGACATCATCTAAGTCCCATTTCATTGGCTAGCTGCCAACCAATAAAACGGCTCCTTTGAACCCTACACTCCCGCCCCCCTTTCTCTCTCGCCGCCTCTGAGTTTCAAGTGCACAAGTTAGTTTTGCACCTGATATATCGCGGAAAGAGTAGCAAAAGTCAAGGCGCGAAATTTGAAATAGCAGTGACAGATTTGAGAAGTCGCAAGTGCCTATTTGAGGTAGTACTGCGAATGTGAACGTAAGATTAAACGCAAAATATATATTACAAGTTTGTGTCTGTCGTTGTATTTCTGTGAATGGCATTTTACACATTTGTGTCTACTTGTCTGCAGCTTCAGATTCAGAATACAGGTTTGTGACCAGGGCCTGAAATTAACACCCGACCACACGCCAAATGCGGGTGAATTTTGCAATTGGCGGGTAAAACTGTCAATCTACCTGCCACATTGGCGGGTAGCCAATGAGAATTGAGTGATTCATTAGTTGTTGTTTTTTGCGTCTGTTTTTTTTTTTTAAGTCCGCGACGTAAAAGACGACGTTTTGGATGTGCGAGTAGATGGGATGAGATGAGATAAAGCAAAGCTGACGTTGGTTACGGTACAATGACAGTTACACAGATGTGTGTGCGTGTGTATGATGGGAGTTGGGAACCAGTGAGAAAATGTCCGGTACCCGGTAACTTTACCAGTAATATTAATATTAATTTAGTTCTGCTTAACGGTTCCTGAAGGCTGTAATTAACAGTTGCCAGGAACTGTCTACTGACTAAATCAGCCATCAACACAGCCATGTGTGATTTGTTTACATACGAGCTGCGGTAACTTAGGTCTATATCTGTTGAGTTAGCACGGTGTGTGTGCGTGCGTGTGTGCGCCTCTGATCGCAGCGGCAACGAGCACTTTGATCACTTGATTTAAAAAAACACATTTCAGCGCTAGATCGCCTCTTATTTAAAAAACGAACGAAATGAATGCTCTGCCAGTTAACTGGAGATGTTTTATTTATTTGTAGAATTGGTATATTCGTGCCGCGATATGTTTTAAAAAGTGGTGGAGACAATATCGACCCTGGCAAAAAGTGGTGGGGACATGTCAAGGAGACCAGACCTCATGGAAGATGCAGCTGCAACAGAGGTGGAGGATGAGGAGTGCATCTGCTCCTTTTTTGTGGACTCAGATTAGCAGCAGTCAGTATATATGAATATGACATATGACTAGGTCTGTGACACAGCAAATCAATGAATAAAAAGATTAAAACAATTATAGTCTGAGTTATTATTACTTATAATGATTTCGTTAATAACTTGACAGCACTTAAAATGTGTATTCTTACAAGTTAAAAAACAATGTTTGTGTGATTTCTATTTTTCACCTTTATGAGGCAAAAAAAAAAAAAAAAAAAAAAACTGGCAGGTAAAAAGTTACTGCCACAGTGGCTGGTGGTCAAAAAAGTTAACTTCAGGCCCTGTTTGTGACTATTGTATGCGAGTGCAAATTTCAACATTCAACTTCAGATTTTTATTTTACAGGTTTTCACATTGGAGCTGTGAGTGTAAATGTTCATGTACAAGTACGAATATTTATTGTACAAGCTCTCAAATTCACATCTACGTGCTCTTGAGTTTTGCTACTATTTTACCTTCATACAAGAGTCTCTCTCTCATTCAATGTCAGCTGAAAGCTGTTGTCTGAGCCTGTGTAAAGCACAGTGTTTCAGTTGAAAATCATAGACACAGAGATGTTAAAGGAAATCATTGCCATTCAATGGGCAATTTGTACTTAAAATGTTTTAAAAGTAAAACTGAATGACTTTAAAGAAGTCTTTAAAATAATACTGTTTTGAACTTGTTTATTTTAGGACCAGTGACTTCGTCTCATTTTAGCCTCCACCATGAAACAGGGCCGATGGCTCCAGCTACAGAAGTAACAGTACACTGAATGTCAATATTGAATGTTCCAAGTGGATATGATGGTTCTTGGTTACCTCGTATAAAAAATAAATAAAAAAAAAACAAAAAAAAAAACATTTCATTATCACAAACTATGATAATTTTGCTCAAGTGAAGTAGAGCCATAACTCAGTGTGCAGGAGGCGTAGATCCCGAAGACGGGTAAGATTCTCTGATGGCCATAAGGGAACAACCTAAGCCAGGGGCTATCGCCGCCACTGGGGCACCTGCCCACCAGGTTTCGGGAGGTGTTATCTACTAAAAGGGAGTGGTTGTGATGCTACTTGGGGCCAAGAGCATCAAAGAGGGGTCTATAAGCTGTTCCCTACAACTTCCACTCCAATATATATATATATATATATCAAAATGTTCCTTCACTTAAAAGAGCTTAATTATCATATAGAGACAATTACATCCAATCTCAGTAATATGTAAATAGTATCACAGAGCGCAACCAACAACCATCTTGATTACAGGGACTTCGAATAGCTTGTCACCTTAAACATTTGACCGTTCTGTTTTAACAGAAGATCAAAGATGTGACATAAGGAACATGATGTTGGTTGCCTTATGGGCAAGGAAAAATGTTTGATATTGAACTAGTTTTAACTCCTGAAGGTCATTAGACATGGTGGTGGCTAAAAGATGAGAACAGCTTGTGATGAGTCAAGAGACATTTCTGGAAAACGAAGGTTAGGTGAATTGAGTATTTAAACTAAAGATAACCTTAGAAAAGATCATAGCATAATGTATTTTAGATTGTTGTAATGGTTCTAATTTGAGTCAAACATTTGTATTTTGACATTTGTGAACTATTAAGGATTGACTATGACTATGATTATTTTAGTTACAGTCCTAGGAGGCTGTTGAAAAGATGATTTGCTTATAGTGAGAGAGAAAGATGGTGCGTTCAAGTCATCTCGTATTGATCGTATTTACGAGTTGAACGCACTTGAACGCCACCACAATGTCGTAAATACCAGTGGGGAGCTCGGGATTTTCTCTAAGCTCCGATCTTTACGAGTTGGGGGCGTGTCAGTGATTATCATGGCGAAATACACAATACGTAAAGGTATTTAGCTGTGATATTGTCAGGCTTTTCTATTAACAGCTCAGTTAGCTAATCGCCAACGCAGAATATGATAGTATTATAATATAACAATGCAACATGTAATGATGTGTTGGCAGTGGCTTCATAAATTAATTAAAAACATAAAAATACAAAGTACACCTGATGCACATTTCTTTGTTCTTCATTTTCTAGAACAAGAGTTTAAGAACCTTACTATATTTTTGTGTAATTAATTAAGAGAAAGTACTCTGCCATTTTGCTCCGACGAAAGTGACTTGAACGCACATGCCGTTATAAGCACGACTTCCCACCTCGTAGGTACGAACTTCCCAGGAGGACTTGAACGCACCAAGAGACTGCTTAAGTGGAGGAAGGGATGGTACTCTGTCTGTCTTTCTGTTATCAGTCAGCCAAAGAAAGCTGAAGCAAAGTAAGATAATGAACCAAAACAATCCAGCTGACTTTTCTAAAATCAAATGAATAATGAACAGACATGCTTTGAAACTGGTTAAGAGGCCATAAATAAAAACATTAGATAAAAGATACAGGAAAATGTAAGGTTAAAATGTTATTTAAAAATGTAAATCTTTTTAGAGAAAGGATATGAATAAGAAATATGAGCGGTTCATAGTCAGGGATGAGTGTGAGTGTTAATTCATGTTTTGTACAGTATGTGTTAGTTAAGGACAACTATCCTGTCTGAATAGTGTGTATAAATTTGTCATTAACCTCTGGAAAGAGTGTTTTAGCATTATAGATGGGTTAAGGCAAATGACAAATTTGAAAGTAAGCTGAGGATTGTGAGTCAATCTGATGAGAAGGCAACACAGAACATAGGACGAGCTTTAAGTTGATTGATCATCGAGCTCTGTCTGTTAATTGTTATTTTGGTCATTTATGATGTGCAGTAAATTTGAATTACTTTCTGGACAGGTTTAAGTATTGATGTGTAAATTAGAATTGTGAAGTCGTAGATAGCCGTCAGTCATGTGTTGAGAAAATGTTATAGATTTGACAGCAACCAACACGTAGGCTAAGTAAATATCAGATTATCCAGAGAGCCCTTAACAGTTATGTATTGTAAAAAGGGGGAGATTGTTATTCAACTGACGTTGACGAAGTGTGGAAACCACAACCTGACCTGACCAACTGATGACCTGGAGAATGTTTGTAGATGACTGAATTGTGAGACCAACAACAGGCCTGAAAAGCAGGATACGCTGTGAGACTCAGGCCGTTGCCTTAAAACAATTTGATAAGAAGATGAAATTGTGGCTTTAAGTAATATTTTTGTTTAATAGGCAAAGAAAAATGTCTAAAGGAAATTTGGCTGAAGGACAATGTTTGGGTTAGCAAACTTTATCCAAACAAATGTTACCAAATAAATATGAACAAATATTGCAGTTTTCCTGTAGCTCAAACATTAGAGTTTGACACCTGTAACGCCAAGGTCATGGGTTTGATTTCTGAGGGAAAGCAAGAACTGATAAGAATGTAAATGTGTATCTTGAAATGTAAGTCGCTTTGGATAAAAGCGTCCGATAAATGTAAGAGAATCTTATTATGTTAAATTGATGCACAAGATGAGATCTCGTGCATCAAGAGGAGGATGATAACAGTTGCCAAAAATGGTTTCACATTTGCTGAAAGCATTTGCACAGGTGGGAAGATAAATGTCGGAAGGACACTGGGTTAATTGGGTAAAAGCCCTGCAAAAAGCCATTCTTCCCCCGAACAAAATTGCTGTGTGCATTGTTTGTATTTTTAAGTGTGCTAATAACAAGAATTGTTTCAACAGGAAACGCCAGGGCAGATGCGGCAGCACAGCAGACAAAAGAAAACGATGTGACAATAACCTCAACATTTGTTTTTCTTTACAGAAGAAGCAGACTTTTGCGCACATGGCATGAGCAAAGACACACTTGACTAGTAATCCGGGCCTGGGTCATTATTGTGGCAGAAAGGTGCCACACCTTGCGCAGCGCATAACTTAACATTTTTATTTTTCAGGATGTCAGAACGGATTGCATCAAACAGAACTGATTCTGTTCCAAACGTATACATATTGTCTGGCTAACATGAGCAAAGTGAAGAAAGAGTGCCTAACACTGTGCAATGCCTAACTTAAAATTTTAATTTTGCAGGATGTCAGGATGTTTTGAACCAAACAGAACTGATTCTGTATTGTTTTGTTAACATGAGCAACGTGGTTTGAGTGTTTTTCAGTGGGAAAAGGACCCTGAGTGCTATTCAGTGAGAAAGAAATTATCCAGTGATATGTTTCAGGTTGAAAATTCCACAGGTCAGACCAAAAGGGACGACAAGACAAGCGGTCACTAACAAAATCACTTAAGGTCTGCATTCACAGGTGACAGCAGACAGTAAAAGACTCATTCCAGTGGGGGTGCGGTCATGATCTAAGGGAAAACCTTGTAAGGATTTGAAAATCAACCAACCAACATCAGCAACCCCACACGCCAACGCGAAGAATAAAGCGAGAGATCAAGGATATGTGCTAGAAACATTCCTCTGTTGCCCACGCTGGAAAGACCATTTCAACGATGCGCAAAGTGTCAAAATGGTGAAGATGGAACGTCCATGGGGCAACGAGATGATCAACACATCTGGAGAAAGATGTGGACCAACTGATGGTTTAAGTTTAGCAGAAGAATATGTTTTTGGTGATGATTTTGATGATTGTGTTTGATTGAATCAAACTAGGTATTGATTTGTTTGGTGCAAATGTAGAAAATCTATTAACACTAGAACTCCCAAGGCGGTCATTTTGACCGTTTTTAAATTTTACAATGTAATAACTTTGTTCAAATAAAATAAATGTGGCTGACTTTTCCTAAATATGTGTATATTTTATTCTGACAGTTATTTTATTAAAATCACAAAACACACAACAGTTCTGACTATTTCTACCTAGAATGACCATAACGGTCATTTTGACCGCACGCGTTATAGATATCATAAGTCCGTTACACTGCAAGTTTCGCAGAGGGACTTCATCACACGACTGGCGAGCGAACTTCACTCCGACCACATGGAATCAAAAGCCATACAACTGGAGGAACTGCAAACAAAATAAAACCAAGGAAACGTGCAAATGTCACAAAGTGTGTGGGAGCTGCACGCGAAAGGCGGTGTTTACCTGTGTGGAATGTGCGTAAGCGTCAATGATGCGGGATGTTTGCACCGTTCAAATGGGCAGTTAACCTGATATTGTTCGTTAATATTTTTTGTTCACTGAAACTAATCGTTCTAAAGCAGTTTGTTTTCTTGTTTAGCTAATGTTCATGTTTTTTCTTAGCCTGTTTGTGTGTGTACATTTTCACATTCATTTGAATTAAAATTTTGTGTCCTGTTTATCATTAGGCCTACTATCATTGTAGATCCATTTATTTTTAGATTTTGATGATTATTGAACAGGGCTGTACTAAACGGTATGAAGCTTTGACGTTTCCTAACTTTTGTGCATGTCTATTCACGTGGTGAGTGCGGTGAAAAAAAATATTATTTTGACGCAAAACGTTCCTCAAATAGAGGCAGCACCTGTCGGGGCAATCTTTCTTTTCTGCTTGTTTTAAGGGCTATGACGACAGGAATTAAACGCTTCATTGGAAAAGAGAAGGTTAACATGTACAATAGATATGACATGACGAAAATGACGTTCAGTACGGCCATATGAACGTCAAAGTATGAACGGTCAGAATGACCGCTATGGTCGTTCTAGTAGTTATGGAATTCCGGTAGTTCTAGTGTTAACTGATGTGTAATAAGCTATGAAAGACAGTCCATAATGGAAGTATTAGAGTTAAGAGTTTGAACAACTACATTGGTTAGAAGGATGCAGGGTTTGAAATGAGGGATTTTTATTCTACTTTTAATCTTTGAATTTTATTGGTAAACATTTTTATTCAAATTAACCAGGGGTGTTAAATTGATATGGTTTTCCTACTATGACAATCTATACTATTTCTTGTTTATACTGGAGTGACTGAGGGTCCGATTTATCGGGAAATACGGTAACAGTGCTTATCCATTTAGCCCGGCTTCAGATAAAATGTTTACTTGCTTGCTCCAAAGTTTTTATTTTAATTAAATTTTTCTTATTTCTTTCAAGGTTCAAGTAGAGTGATATGAAAGTAACTGTGATGTAAAGACTTGAAACAACTTCATTTATGGGTTTGATGCAGAATTAGAAACAAGTGTGCTTTTTTAAGCTGTTATAATCAAAACCTAATGTTAATGAAACCAAATAGTTTATCAGAGAATGATAAAGAGGAGGAATTGTTGTGGAAAAAAAATTTATATTTTCTTTGTATTTTATTTTCAATGATTTAACAAATGAAATGCCATACATTTATTTGACTGTATTTTGAGTTTCTTTATACAGCTGAGAGCTGTGAGACTTCAGAGGTGTAAAGATTCCCGGGGTTAGGGGAGCCACAGGGGTTCCTCTGTTTCATTTGTTTAGTGGGGGCTGTAAGAGATAGCTTTTGAAAAAGAACACTTTAAAGAAGCTGGCCCACCTCTGCTCTGAGTCTCACTCCGCCTGCAGCTGGTCTGTGGATGGATTGGGAACATTTCTTGCAAGAAATACATATATTTTAAGGACAATTTGATCCTGATGTCTCTTATGCTGTGATGCTGTTATTGTTAATTATTGTTTTGCTTTTACAATGGGCAAACTCCAGTGGGCAAGACTCCAAACCTCCCACAACTGGTAAAGCCACTCACATGAGTCTTCAATAAATGTAAAAAGGTCAAGAAATTCTACAAGGTACACACACACACACACACACACACACACACACACACACACACACACACACACATACACACACCTGCCCTGCAATACTGGTACGTATATGTATTTCAAGCCATTAACATAGCGGTCAAAAGTTTTGTTGTGGCAGTTTAATTCACTAAACAATCATCTTTGGCGTAAGAGACAGTCTGGAATCAAATGATCATTAAAAAGTAATTTATTGTCTTTCAAGAGGCCCAATTGCCACACAGAGGTAGTCAGTACAGTCTGTGGAACAAGTGCGACCAGGAGGGAGGGGCAGGCCAGTCTTTATACTCTGTTATTGTTATCTTCCAAGGTTCTTTAAACTCCAGAGATGGATAAGACACCACCAGTGATCCTATTATACTGAACTTTAGTTTAGCTTAACTTACAGCCTGCAAGTCCTAAATTGGACAGCCCTTTGACCTTAGGGGTCAGGGCTTCAGCCTTCAAAGCTCCCCCCCCCCCCCCTCTTTCTCCTGCCTCACAGAAGTTCCACATCAATCATTATATCACATAGTAGTCAATCTAGTGTATGTTAATGAAAATCAAAGTAAGTAATGTAAATCAAAAATCTCCCATTACACTCCTCCCTTTTTATCATTCATTGATAATTGTTTCATCAAAACACTCACACTGTACTAATAATAATGAATCGTACCAAGTTTAAGTCTTACATCATACTTATACTTCTCATTTCTGAATTTCATATAACTGATCATACTCTTAAACTAGTAAGAAAAAATATTAAAATGAAATACTAGTAGGAAAAAAGATTAAAATGAAATAAGCTCAGGCTATTTTTTCAGGGATAGACCCTTAATTTTACAGCAAGCAGATAAAGGTTTATTCTGAAACCGGGCTAGACGAACGAGCTCTGTCATTGCATCCCCAACACTATAGGTCGGACACCTCAGTCATTACAGTATAAACAAGAAAAAGTTGGATTATATTCAGTAGGAAAACAACAAAACATGCTATAAAAACACAGATAAAGTAGATAAGAAAATCCCTCACGTTCAAACCCTGTCCTTGTATGCCATCTCGTAACACGGATGGCTACTGCTTTTAACCCTCTTTACATATCATCATCGTTCCAAAAAATAAAAACATCATAAAAATTCAACAAAAATGAAATAAGAAAAATAAAAACATAAACAAAAAACATAAACAAAACATTTACATGTTAGTGTAGCTTCCGCTATCACTATCATAGTCACATTTCCCTTCTCCAGTTTCCTCATCAGAAACCACTCCCATTTTTGTCAGTTTCACCCCTGTCCCCGCACTCACCAGTCTCTGTACTGAGCTGGAAACACATTTCAGAATGCATGGCAGGCAAAACAGAATCAACAATCCCATCGCTGATAGCTTGGCGTTTATTGATGTAGAGCTTCCTGCTGTTGCTGTTCCTCCTGGCCTTGCGATACCAACGGGACCTTTCTGCAGTGATTGGCGTGTACCCACGTAGCTCTTTCTGCGACCTTCACGGCTGTGTGCGTTATCAGAAGCACTTGGAATGGCCCCAACCATCTTTTCGCCTTCCAGCTTTTCCTCCTCAGATCACGGATCACCACGAAATCACCAGGTTGGATCTTATGCAGGAATGTCTCTGCTACTCCCCTCTGAGCTGCCTTTACCTGCACAAAAATATTAGACAACAAAGAAGACATTTCTTTGCAATAATTCAACATGTCATTCTCACATACTTCTGTTGATGGCAATCTCTGTTTACCTCCCTCTACCCCCATGAATGGGGGTTTTCCAAACAGTATTTCAAACGGGCTCAAATTTGGTTTGATCCTTTTCCTCATTCTCATGTACATCAGTACAATAGGGAGTGCTTTTACCCACATGAGTCCAGTTTCCTCACAACACTTTGCCAATTTGTTCTTGATCGTCTGATTCTGTCTCTCAACAGCGCCCCCACTGGCAGGATGATAACTTGTGTGTGTTCTCATATCAATGCCCAAAAACTGACCCACTTGTTTTATTACCTCATTAACAAAATGTGTTCCATTGTCAGAACTGATTTTTCGTGGTATGCCCCACCTGGGTACTATCTCTGTGAGCAGCGCTTTCGCTACAGCCGCCGAGTCTTGTTTCGACGTTGGAAACGCCTCAACCCACCGAGACCACATATCCACCATTACCAAACAATATTTTTGTTTTCCACAAGGGGTTAATTCAATGAAATCCATCATTAAATATTCAAAAGGCCCTGATGGTGGCGGTTGAGAGACCACAGGTGTCTTAACTCCTCTTGCTACATTATGTGTGGTGCAAGTAACACATCTGTTACAGAATTTTTCAGCAAATGCTGTGAAGCCCTTCGTGAACCATAAATCTTTCATTTGTGTCACCATCCTCCCTTTCGACGCATGGTCAAAACCGTGCGTTAAACGTGCAAAATGTCCATAGAAATGTTTAGGTAAACAAGCAAAGCCACCAACACTCATCCACACATTATCCTTTATGCTGCAGCCTGCGGCCTTCCATAGGTGTTTCTCTGCTGCTGTAGCAAAAGTCTGCATGCTCTGTAAAGAAGTTGGAATGTTAGGGTTATCATTGTCAGATATCACAGTACATGTTGCTTCTATTGTCTCATTCGCCGCCGCGGCCTTCGCTGCCGCGTCTGCTTTGGCGTTTCCTGCTGATACAGAAGTTTTATCGTTAGTATGCGCTGCGCACTTACATATCGCAATCTTTTCACTTTCTTTAACACTGCGTTCACATTCTTAGTTCTTTCTCAGACTACTTTCAAACACACATTTTACATGTCACTTTCTCATTATCACTTTCCTTTAACTTTCTGAGTGTCCATTTACAATTACGGGCTAAATGGCCCCGCTGACCACAATTAAAACACTCTTTTTGCCTATAGTTTGATCATTGAGCTTTCAAACGGCTCCAACTTACTGCACACCCTTGAAGCAGTGTGTCCCGATCAGGAATGTAAACAGAGCCACTGATAAGCAGTTCTCTGTATTCTTTTACAGTCCACCAGTGGCGGATTCAATCGCAATAGCCAAATCATAATCTTCATTATTATTGGCCGCTTTAATTTCATAAGTTGCAAAGAAAATCACTCAACATTTACTTGCTTTTTTTTTTTTTTTTTTTTTATCGGAAGCAATACAAGGCTAAAAATGAACAATTTTCAGTTTCTTTCTTTGTTTAGCCAGTCAAGTTGTTGTTTAAATTTTCCAAACACAATCCAAACCCTGACTACCATTTACTTAATAATTTCTCCACATTTCTTTGAAGTGAGCTTCAGAGCACAGCTGCTTACAGCGTTTGCTCTCTTCTGTCCTCTATCAAATGGTTAGTCTGCATATTCAACTTAATGTTATCATTATTTTCTCAGTCCCACTTATCTCTGCTGTTTCACAAAAAAACCAAAATATCATATTACTCATATCTCAATCCCTAAAATGCACAGACAGCCATTATAGCTGCCTCCTCCTTCAACTCTTGTTACGAAAATTCTCTAGACATCATTATTTTACCAATAAAATATATAATTGTTCCCCATTCTGCTTAATAAAACCTTTGTTCACTTAATTTGACTTGCATGCATTTTGATCATATGTTTCTTCATTGCACAGTATACCGGTGTGCAGTATTTACTATTAGATGTCCCCATAATGGCTGTTATTTTCCTTCTTTCACTATTGCCTGTGGATTTTACTTCAGCGCGCTTATGTGACGGTCCTCTATGTATCAGTCTCGTTGTGTATGTGGATCATCTGCACAAGGGGAAACCAAAACGAATCAGGAATGGCATGACATCGCAGACAGAGAATGGAACAGCCCACAGCAGTTATCAAAAGTTCTGCTCTTTTTTATTAAACTGGTTCAAATGTGATCATATAGTGGAATGATTCTTTTTTTAACAAAAGTACAAATATACATGTTTCACAATTCTTTGTCTTTTCCAAAGTAAAATGTTAAATAAAATTAAATAAATAAAATCTCCAGCTTCTAAAGCATTTCTGCTATATGAAAACACAGTATATAAAACAGCAAATTGTTTTCAACAGGAATATTGCTGTTATAACATACATTTTTCACACAACAAAAATAAACATCAAATTCAATATATTACCTGCACAAGGGGAAACCAAAACGAATCAGGAATGGCATGACATCGCAGACAGAGAATGGAACAGCCCTACACAACACACAGTAAATCAGACGGAGGAATAGCAGTAGCAGCAGCCACGCAACATATGCTACATTTAACATTCAACTCTAAAACTAATGACTCACTCGACGTCAAACAGCATTCATCTCTTAGTTACATCATAACAAAAATACAGTGAAATAAAACCTTGTGTAGTGAGATTTAAAGCACTTAGGCTATTATTGTCTCTGCAACGTTTAACATGCGACTTACCACAGCAGTTATCAAAAGTTCTGCTGTGGATTACCCAGAATTCGCTATTTTTAGCAATGTGGCACAATACCAAGTGTCGCCAGCAGATGGCGCTGTCCCCATTTATGCAGGAATTTAACAACTATATACAACCCGTTACATACACCCCCCTAAATTTCTGCTAAATCAGGGAAGCGCATCCAAAACAGAGAAAACAGAAGAAAGAAGGGAAAGAGTAAAAAAAAAAAAAAAAAAAAAAAAGAATTACATTGAGCGTTACTGCCTTATAGTCAGTTACAAAACTCCTCCTACAGAGATATGCAAGGATAGGGTGGTACCAAAACCTAAACCTTAACATAGACACAAGAGATGCCGTTTACACCTCTCCTAATTGACACAGCTCAAAAACTCCAGAGAAAAATGGAGTATCTGTCTACACTCAGGAACAGAATCACTCAAAAGGCACATTATAAAGTCTCAGGCTACACTGCAAAAACATGTCTCATAAGAGTAACAAAAGAACTCACTGAAGATCTTGAATCTTCCACAACCTGGTCATTCATCTCACAAATTAATCTCTTTGGAGGTTTAATGGTCCTACCAATCCTAGTCATAGTCGTGCCTCGCCTTGGCTGGTTAATTACAGGCTCAACTGATTCTGAGTCTACACTACTGGGAACTTGTGAGCGTGCATCAGCTGACGAGTCTGTGGGGAGCTGTATGGGGTGACTGTGGGCAGACTGATCGTCTAGAAATGAGGACTGGCTCACATCCCTGTCCCGGCCAGTACATCCATGACTGTCGTCGACAACATCATCCACATGAGTATTCTCTACTGCGTTAGATGAACTGGGTAACTCAACAACAACCTCATCAAGTCCAGCATTCTTTCCAGATTGCAAAATCCACTGCAATGTTTTTTCATCGCTGTCAAGTTGGTCATGAGGCAAAGCATCACCATGATCACTTCTAGCTCCAACTGACAGGGAATCAGACAACAGGTCAACTTCATTGTCTCTCAACAGGAAACTGACAGGAAGGAGCAAGTTCCGATGAACTGTTTTTTCTTTGCCAGTGACTGTGTCCTTCACACGGTAGACATTGATTGCCGATCTTACTGACAACACTTCGTAAGGAATTGACTCCCATTTGTCTGCAACTTTCCGTTTTCCTCTCTCGCCTCTGTTTGCCAACAAAACCCTGTCACCAACAGTCAATGGAGAGCCTTTTACCTTGCGGTCGTAGAGCTTAGCATGACAAGCCTGTTCGGCTGAACTGTGCCTCTGAGCAACCTCTGCTGCCTCACTCAGGTCTCTTTTGAGATGGGACACGAACTCTGAATGAGTAATGACAAGATCATTCTTTAGAACATGTTGAAACATTACATCAATCGGAAGTCTGGGAATCCTCCCAAACATGAGGTAAAATGGTGCAAAGCCGGTTGTTTCGTGGACAGTGCAGTTATAACAGAAAGTCAGCACTCTTAATGACTGGGGCCACTTTGCTTTGGACTTGGGGGGTAAGGCTCTGATCATGCTCCCCAAGGTCCTGTTGAAACGCTCTGTGATCCCGTTACCCATCGGGTGGTAAGGGGTAGTGTGCGATTTCTTAATCTCAGCCATATCCAACAGTTCCTTGATGAGCTTACTCTCGAAATTAGCCCCCTGGTCAGAATGCACACGCTTCGGGAAGCCATATATGCAGAAAATATCATCCCATAAACGGCGGGCCACTTGTTTTGCTGACTGGTTCTTACAAGGAAAAGCAAAGGCCATCTTGGTGAAATGATCCGTCGCTACGAGAACATCTACAGACTTATTATCTCCCTGCTCTGCTGACCAGAAATCAATGCAAATCAATTCCATGGGCTCTGTGGTGTGAATGTTCTCCAAAGGAGCACGAGCATTAGGCTCCGGCGTCTTACCAACAATGCAACGTTTGCAGTTTCTGACATAATGCACAATATCATGCGCCATACCTGTCCAAAAAAAACGGTGTCTGGCCAGTGAGAGTGTACGTGAGCGTCCTTGGTGACCTGCGGCATCGTGTATGCCATGAAGAACTTGTTGTTTTAAGCAATCCGGTACAATGAACTGATAGAGCTGCTTGTTCATGTTGTGATCTCTCTTCACTTTAAATAGCATACCATCTTGCAGTGTGAGTTTGTTCCAGTGCTTGAGCAGCTTGATTACACTACGAGGCTCCTTTGCACGCTCACGTTTGTCAGGTCTCTTGTGTCTCTGGACATAGTAAACCACTCTACCCACGGTGCTGTCCTGCTCCTGCATAGTCCGAAGAGTGCTTTTAGGCAGAGCAGTGGTGCAATCCTCTTTCTCTAAATGAGGGATGACCCCCGTCCCCATTACACGACTTGTCCCACCAGAACAGTGTGCATCCAAGAGGGCGGAGATTTCCTGAGATGTTAACTTGCCCTGAGAAAGTGGGTGGGAAAGATCAGGGCCTGGTTCAACATCCGTACTCACAAGTTGACAGTTGTTTGTGCATCTGAAAGCATCTTGAACTGTTTCATCCATCACACCATTCAGTTGATTTAACAAAGCATGGTATGGCTCTGTCACAAGGCGATGGCTGACACTGGACTTGACAAAAGGCTCCCTGCTGAGTGCATCTGCCACTATGTTCTTAGCTCCTGGCACATACTTCAGATCGAAACTATAGGATGCCAGCTTCGCTACCCAACGCTGCTCACATGCATCGAGTCTTGGTTTGGTGAGTATGTATGTGAGTGGGTTGTTGTCAGTCCAAGCTGTAAAATGACGACCTTTCAACCAGTAATGGAATTTGTCACATACTGCCCATTTTAGGGCTAAAAACTCAAGCCTGTGCGCGGGGTAGTTCATCTGGGAGCGTGAAAGCGTCTTGCTCGCGAAAGCCACTGGCCTCGCCATGTCACTGCCTCTGGGAATCTGGGAGAGTACTGCTCCCAACCCATCGAAAGACGCATCTACGGCCAATATGAAATGGTCATCAAAATCAGGGTGAGCTAACGTTACACTCGTAAGCAAGTCATGCTTTAAAGTCTCAAATGCACATTTGCATTCCTCAGTCCAATCTGATAGTGTGAGTTTAACATTTACAACTTTCTTTTTAGGATGCCTCCTTCTCTTTTTGAAGCACTGCGTGTCCGGCTGGGAGATGAGCTTGAAGAGAGGCTTCGCTTTGGCTGAACATCTCTCAATAAAATGTTGATAATACAACACCATACCCAAGAATGATCTAATTTTCTTAGGGCAAGGAGTGACGCCATCGGAATCCATTAAATCAGACACCTGTACATCAGTGATGGCCTGAACTTTTTCAGGGTCAGTACAGACTCCGTCTTCACCCACAATGTGGCCCAGGAATTTCACAGACCTTCTTAGAAAATTACATTTCTTTGGTGAGAGCTTCAAATTGTGAGTCTTCAATCTAGAAAACACCATCTCCAATCGGTCGAGCGCAAGCTGTTCTGTTGGAGCAAAGACCAAAAGATCGTCAAGGTAACACAACAGACTGGTGAAGTTCTTGTCACCGAAAATCGACATCATCATGCGCATAAATGTAGCGGGACTGTTTGTAAGGCCTTGAGGCATGCGATTGTATTCGTGGAGTCCGAATGGTGATGAGAATGCTGTATACTTTTTGTCTTCCTCATGTAATGGCACATTATAGAAACCGGATGTCAGATCCATAGTGGAGAAGAAGGCATTTCCACCTAGAGCAGCGAGTGCGTCCGACTGGTGTGGGAGAGGATGAGCATCTTTTACTGTCCTGGCGTTGAGCCATCTGAAATCATTACAGATCCTGGGGTCACCATTTTTCTTCCACACAATTACTAAAGGTGATGCGTACTCACTGTTAGACTTTCTTATTATGCCACTCTCCTCCATGTCATTCAGAGCTGTCCGCAGCTTCTCGTAGTGACTTGGTGGTATTCTACGATAAGGTAGACGAAACGGCTTGTCATCAACCAGACGGATCCTATGCACGAAATCTTTGGCCAGGCCACAATCCATCTTATTCCTTGAGAATATAGACTCATGAGCTGTGATGATGCTGAGGAGTTTGTTCTTCCACTCGAGAGAGACTTCACATGCACTTAGGTCTAAATCGTTCAATCCCAAGTCCCTCAGAATGTTGGTCAACTCCTCTTCCGACTGTAGTGGTTGTTCGGAGATGTGACAGAACTGCGCACTTGACTGGATGTTACACTGGACACTTTCAACCTCTGTGAAATCCTCTACTGCAATGCATGGGGATACATCAGCGATTTTTGCATTCCTTCTCAGTGTAACAGGGCGATTAGTGGGGTTAACTAGTTTAACTGGGACTAAGCCATCACCAAATAGTGGTGTGATAACTCTGCCGACCAAGATCTGTTTAGGCCTGGAATTAGATTGGGTGGGCTCTATGACTACAGTACTTCCCACAGATACCATGGCCTTGCTAGGGAGTTTACCCCAAACTAGATATTCACTCTGTGGCTGTAATGTTACACTGCCTTTAAGTTTGGCTGTACCCACTTTGTCTGGCACAATATCTCCTTTCCACCTCTCTGTGTTGGAAAGTAAAGACAAAAACTGAAAGGATTCATCCATTCCATCTCCACTTGGCATGTTCATCAACTTCCAGTAGCCGACGGTGGTCCTCAGTAAAGTCAACAGCGGTTTGATAGCATTGCTGCCAAGAATCAGTTCTTCTGTCTGACCTGTCACAACCAGAACAGAGATCATCATTTTACATCCATAAACGGAGACTGTGACATCATATATCCCTTTGGGGTTAACTCTATGACCTCCACATCCAACAACGACAACATTATCTGCTGGAGTCTTTATCAGGGTAGGATTGGCTTTCAACAAGTTAGCTTCTGCTGCTTCGCTTATGGTGCACGCCATAGAGCCGCTGTCAATCAGTGCTTTCAGTGTTGGACCATTTTCGACAGACACAGGGGTATAGAACAGACTATCAGTCATGGGAACGTGCTGTAAGCATTGAAAAATAACAGTCTTGTCAGAAGGGGCAATACTTTTTTGTACCTCATATACAGACTCACAATCCTCAGTATCACAAATGGGAGGCTGACTAATTAGATCTACGCTGCCCTCCCCCTCGCGCAGATCTGTTAGTTTCCCTGATTGGACGGAGGTAGAGTAACCCGTGGCACAGGACAGTTGCGTCGGGCATGGCCGGGTGACAGGCACTGAAAACACAAGCGATGCTCACGGCAGTGGACTAGAGCAGAGTGAGCTCCATCGTTACAGATAGCACAAGGTAAGGCGTCTAAACCATCAATCCTTGGGAGTCTGGCATAGCGTCGACCTGAGCTAGGCTGTCGTATGCAGGAATTGCGCATTAAAACTTTCTCTAGCATGTCGATCACTCTCTCTAGATTAGCCTGCTCTGTAGATCCACACTGCTGTGATCCAGAGTCCTTGCAAGCGACAGAAGCTGCATTAACATCAACTTTGCAAACATTCGTTTTATCAGTCCTTCCACAACATGTCGTGCCAGCAGGTTTGAAGCTGGATTCTGATTTATGGGCATTTAACACAGCTTGCACTTCATGGGCGGACCACTTGTCAATGGACTTGGATCGAAAGGTCAGAGCCAAATCTTTACTGGGACAATGGCGGATAAACATGTGGGCAATCTCTGTTCCTGGATTATCAAACGATTTGCCTTGCTCCATCAGGCATTCAGAGGCTACATCTGCTGCTTTGTTTAGCCTCAACCAGTAATCGTAAGGCTCTTCATTCTCATTCGGCAAAGTGGTGTAAAAGTCAGAGAGGGGAACTGGCGAGTACTGACTGCAACTGAAATGCTTACGGAGGAGACTGTAAATGGCATTGGGGCTGGTTTGGGTGTCAGATTCGCTGTTCCTAATCCAAAATTTTACTACGTCCTTTGCTCTGCCCCGCAGATGAACAAGTATCTCCTCAACATGTTCGGTAGTATTCATATTTCCCTTCTTAACAAAAGCCCTCATCAGATCTTCCCACTCCTCTATGTCAACTGAGTCAGATCCATCCCCTCTGAAGGAAGGAGGCTCTTTGACATTCCTGTGTGTGACTAAGTGAGCCTGGGATATATCTACATTGTTGGAAGGTCGAGTCAGAGTGGTACTGCCAGTATGTGGGTTGCTCTGTGTGTCTGACCCCAAGCTCGGTGGGTTAAGACGAGATATAATACTGTCGGCTATCTGTTCTCCAATCATTAGAGCAATTGAGCCTACTTGATCTAACAAATCAGGGGCAACATGTTCAGTGTGTGGTGTTGAACTAGTGACTGGTTGCCTATGTGGGTTACGCATATCAGTAATGTCAGGGGGGCCAATTGAAAAGTCAACCCTATTCACTCCTAATGCAACATTACTGCCAACAACAGGACTACCAAGAAAGGAAGCAGGTATCTGCAGTACACCTCTCCCCCTACCAACAGAAGCTGGAGTACGAGCTGGCGAATCGAGTCCTGTTTCGCTCATTATGACTACACTTCAAAACAATAAGATCAGGGAAAAAAAACAGATCAACTAACAAGAGAAAACTGACCCAAAATAATCAAAGTTATTTAAAAAAAATCAAAGCATTTAGAGTCCTTTTTTAATGTGCAAAGGATAACATAAAGATGTCCTCTTCAGGAAACTACAGTCCACGATGTCCGAACGAAGCCACAGCTACAGCGGTCCGTCAATGGCAGGCAGACGTCCACTCACTCACAGTCACGGCACCAATGTGACGGTCCTCTATGTATCAGTCTCGTTGTGTATGTGGATCATCTGCACAAGGGGAAACCAAAACGAATCAGGAATGGCATGACATCGCAGACAGAGAATGGAACAGCCCACAGCAGTTATCAAAAGTTCTGCTCTTTTTTATTAAACTGGTTCAAATGTGATCATATAGTGGAATGATTCTTTTTTTAACAAAAGTACAAATATACATGTTTCACAATTCTTTGTCTTTTCCAAAGTAAAATGTTAAATAAAATAAAATAAATAAAATCTCCAGCTTCTAAAGCATTTCTGCTATATGAAAACACAGTATATAAAACAGCAAATTGTTTTCAACAGGAATATTGCTGTTATAACATACATTTTTCACACAACAAAAATAAACATCAAATTCAATATATTACCTGCACAAGGGGAAACCAAAACGAATCAGGAATGGCATGACATCGCAGACAGAGAATGGAACAGCCCTACACAACACACAGTAAATCAGACGGAGGAATAGCAGTAGCAGCAGCCACGCAACATATGCTACATTTAACATTCAACTCTAAAACTAATGACTCACTCGACGTCAAACAGCATTCATCTCTTAGTTACATCATAACAAAAATACAGTGAAATAAAACCTTGTGTAGTGAGATTTAAAGCACTTAGGCTATTATTGTCTCTGCAACGTTTAACATGCGACTTACCACAGCAGTTATCAAAAGTTCTGCTGTGGATTACCCAGAATTCGCTATTTTTAGCAATGTGGCACAATACCAAGTGTCGCCAGCAGATGGCGCTGTCCCCATTTATGCAGGAATTTAACAACTATATACAACCCGTTACACTTACTCTAACTTTCACCCGAAATCAGGAAAGGTTGGAATTAATTTCTCTGCTTACTCTCAATTGACTCCCTGGAAGTGTTCCAGTGATCAATTATTTCAGCTCCTATTAATCTCACAATAACGAGTACTCGGCTTCGGTCTGGACAATCTCTTGACCTACCCTAGGTCTCAATTTCCGTGCCCTTTTTAAAAGCCTTCTTTTCCTCGTACCACAGCTCTAGTTTCAGTTCTCAAATACAGCCACTATGGTTCACCCACAAAATTTTCTTTTCAAAATCCCCAAATGAAAAAATAAATTTGCTGTCTCTTACCCAAGATTTTCTGTTGCGACCTGGGTTCTTTTCCGAATTCCAGTGGAAGTCCTCCCGGGCCTGAAGCGGCTGGTTCTCCTTCTCTTAACACTTTCGAGGTGAGACTGAAGCCTGTTGCATTCAGGGCGTTCCCCCCACCGTCCGCTGATCAGGTCCAGAAGGCCTTTCAAGGAATATCGATCCCACTTCTGACACCAACTGTTGTGGCAGTTTAATTCACTAATCTTTGGCGTAAGAGACAGTCTGGAATCAAATGATCATTAAAAAGTAATTTATTGTCTTTCAAGAGGCCCAATTGCCACACAGAGGTAGTCAGTACAGTCTGTGGAACAAGTGCGACCAGGAGGGAGGGGCAGGCCAGTCTTTATACTCTGTTATTGTTATCTTCCAAGGTTCTTTAAACTCCAGAGATGGATAAGACACCACCAGTGATCCTATTATACTGAACTTTAGTTTAGCTTAACTTACAGCCTGCAAGTCCTAAATTGGACAGCCCTTTGACCTTAGGGGTCAGGGCTTCAGCCTTCAAAGCTCTCCCCCCCCCTCTTTCTCCTGCCTCACAGAAGTTCCACATCAATCATTATATCACATAGTCAGCAACACACATAGTAGTCAATCTAGTGTATGTTAATGAAAATCAAAGTAAGTAATGTAAATCAAAAATCTCCCATTACAGTTTAGAATTAAGATTTTTAAAATTTGTAAGAAAAAAAATCAGCATATTAGAATGATTTCTGAAGGATCATGTGACACTGAAGACTAAGAGTAAAACCGTCTATCATATCAACTATTTTTGGTAACACTTTATTTTGATAGTTTAAACATTCTGCTAACTATAAGTAAATTTGCAACGACATGTCAACTGATTCTCATTGGAGTATTAGTAGACTGTCTGTTTAATATCTGCTAACACTTAATTTTGATGCTCCCCAAAAGACTGACTATAAAGCCGGTTCACACTGTGCGATTTTGGCTACGATTTGGCAAATCCTAAAAGAATCCTCTGATCCTAGGCTAAAATCTGAAGTCTTTGATCGCTAGTTTGACATGTTCACCGACAGCCGATTAATGACCGTTCCGATCTCATTTTACCTAATTTTTCTGGCAGTTTCAGAAGATTTGACTCATGGGGCCGGTTTCACAAAGATAGACTTTGACTATGGCTTAGATATAGTAGATCAGTGGTTCTCAATTCCAGTCCTCGGGACCCACTGCTCTGCACATTTTTTATGTCTCCCTTATTTAACACACCTGAGAGACTTCATGAACTGATATGAGTGTGTCAGATAAGAGAGACATACAAAATATGCAGAGCAGTGGGTCCCGAGGACTGGAGTTGAGAACCACTGTAGTAGATAGTCAGACTTCAGATAGACATCTAAATCAGACCGTTGCACAAAGCACTTAAGACTCTGACTATCTTAAGTAGGACTACACTGCAATGGATTCTTGGTAAAATAAAACACTTTTCAAAACAAAAAACATGGCGGGTCGAGTAAGCGCATTCAACCGCTCAGTGCAGTTTACCCCAGCGGAACATATGTGTTTGTTGGAGTATAACAGTTACAAGGACATTTTACTTGGGAAATTTTGTGGATAATGTAGTAACAAGAAGAAATGTTTAAATTATGAGCCATTTTCCCTTTTCTTTTGCCGGTTTGTAACGTTACTGATTGTTACTGCTGGTTGCCAAGGTAACAGAGTCTTAGACCTAAGTTAGCCTGGGGGTAAGGTGTCTAATTTTTTTGGTCTAAATTAAGTCAGTCTTTATTTTTGTGAAACAGTCTAACTTGCCTTACACTGGTCTATGAGCAAATTTTAAGCTTGTCTAACATTATAGACCGGTCTAAAATAGCTTTGTGAAACCGGCCCATGGTCCTGCAGTGTGACTTCTCCTACGACCACGTCAAAGTGTCTTCGTTTTTCAAGACAAGCCATGACCAAAATTAACGTTAGAGATTTCTTTGTATCCATCAGTTCAATCGCGCGTGTAACGCAGCTCACATCACCGAACGGGTCAATGATTGATGATGTAAAACTCCGGACAACTTTTCTTGCGTGCGTCCATTTTTATGACAGCCGTACAGTCTGACATTAATGACAACTGAGATCTTACAGTGTGACATGGCTTACAGCGAGGATCATGTTCGTACAGTCGGACAAGCAACAATCGTAAAGGACTATAATAAATCGCACAGTGTGCACCCGGCTTAAGTAATTTTGCAACTACAACATATTCTACTAACCCAAACCTTAACCTAACAGTCTACTAATACTGTAATGAGAGTTGGTTGACATGTAGTTGCAAATTAATGAGAGTGAGTTGACATGTAGTTACTTGTAGTTAGTAGAATGTCGAAAGTGGTCTATCAAAATAAAGTGTAACCCTATTTTTAATACCTACTTTTGGTTGAATAAACTTGATAAGTTTAATTATTTGATTATCAAAATAGACCTGGAAATGCACAGAGCTCAAAACATGGCATTGTGCATAAATTGGCAAACACTCACAGTTTCTGAATAGTGCTCTTCTCTTTGTTGTCCTCTATAATACTGGAGGGTTTGGGTTCTGGTTCTGACTGCGGAAGCGTGTCCAGGTTTATTTCCACCATGCTTTGCTCTGACCCGAGGACTCCACTGCAAGCACATCAGATGCTACATTTACCTCAAATTTGACCTCATGTAAATCCAAATCTATATGCATGTCTTCTGAAAAATAATTTGTATTTGGAAGAACATTGGACCTTACTGACTTCCATTTTCATATCTTTTTTATCAGCCAACCTGATGGCCAACCTCTTGGGCCACCATAAGCTGGGCTTTGAGTTTGTTTCTCTCCTGCAGAACCTCCTTTAACTCCTGCATGGTGAATCGTGGTCTGTTTGGGTCTTTTAAGTCCACAACTAGTTTGTTTGGCCCAATACTTTCCTATAAAAGAATAATAATAATATAATAATAAAAATAAAAATAAATCATACATTGCATTATGTACAAGTAAGTGTTTGCAAAAACTGGAAATAGACCCTTTTTTTAAAAGTCTTGTTTGTTACTAGATTAAAAGGTTGAAAAAAGAAATAGCCTATATTATGCATGAATGTTCGCAATAAGACTAGTAACTAGGGATGTCAATTTTCACAAATTCCCATGATCGATCGTCGTTTAAATTAACGATCAATTAATCGATTAATCGTTAGCCTTAATACTGCGATATGCGTCTACTGCAGTGGCTATGACAGCATGACAGGGTCTGCAAATGCTGCTCAAAACGCTATGTTCCTCACCAAATCAATTAGAATGGTTTTAAATATAAATAAAGGGCTAGTAGGATTGTAAAATGTTTCGATGTGATTGATAATTAAATTAATTATTTAATAATCAAATATAACTACTAATACAACGTGTCACCAACGCCGCCTCATATGCGCTTAGAATGTGTGACTGTTGTGGACGCGCTCTTCCTGGAACAACTGCACGCGCTGAATGAATCTGCTAACCTACCGTTAAACTGGAGCACTTTGCTAGCACGTTATTTATCTAAAAGAAACGCATCCTATATGAGATTAATCAGATATATTCAAAATAAACATAATATTACAAATTATATCTGCACAAAATGACGCAAATTCATGCACAAGTGAACTTGAACTAAGTTACGTGCCATTCATTCAGAACTACTCATGTTGTGGACGCGCTCTTCCTGGAGCAACGCGACACGGCAACTAAACCCAAATAATTCACACTGTTTTATTACAATATTGTTC
>NC_138729.1:3401088-3558426 GCF_965113295.1 Leuciscus leuciscus | reverse complement strand
ACATCTGTCTGAACATCAGTGATCAGGTGAGCTCTGTCTGCATCTCTGTGTGTGTTTCTTTTGAGTCTAGATTAACGTCACATTTATTCTGGTGAGGTGGAAGCTTGTTATCTTTGTATTATTTTTTCCCTTGGGTGAATTAATTGAAACAAAATGTATTTATTTATTAGATTTTCTCTGTGGCTGGGTTGTATGCCAGTATGTCAGTGACTTCTGTCTGAGTAGATTAACATTAATGCATTAATAACCATCTGTCTCGGGTCGTCTGTTCTCTTTCGCTCTGATTTTTCGCTCTGTCAAATTTTCAAGTTACCTAAGCATTTTTAAATTGTTGATACCCTTCTAAGCAGAAGTGGGCCATGCTACTCTTTAATGCATTTTTTAGTGTGGGTAGATTGCATAATGGTTGCACACAGTGAGTGAATGTGTGGGTCAGGTTTTGCATGTGTAGCCTTCAGGATATTAAAACCTGAAGTTATCTACATTGTGAGAACCAGCCAACGTTCTTAAGATATCTTAAATATCTTATTAAAATTTAATTTAATCTTACTAAACAATCAAAAATGGTTTGTGTGAGAATAAAGGCCTGTTCACATCAAGATGAATGTTCATCATCACGATAACGCAGAGTGTGACGATAACCATTTTGAGTCGACAACTGTTAAAGTGTCT
Organism: Leuciscus leuciscus; assembly: GCF_965113295.1. Classification (NCBI taxonomy): domain Eukaryota; kingdom Metazoa; phylum Chordata; class Actinopteri; order Cypriniformes; family Leuciscidae; genus Leuciscus; species Leuciscus leuciscus. The sequence goes on along the minus strand of NC_138729.1, from coordinate 3,557,754 downwards.
GTTCAGATTAACATGAATGTGATGAAGAAAACTGAACTGGCCAACCAATAAGATTTGTACTTTTGGTCCAACAGTGTCTGGAGCCAATGAAGTTGCATAACAATTATGACTTGGAGGAAATAAGAAATGAAGTCAAGTCACATTTATTTATACAGCGCTTTATATAATGTATGTTAAAGGGATATTTCACCGCTGGAAAGATGAATGTGTATTTAAATTGGGTCATTTATGTAGTAGAAATGTGAAATTACCGAGAAAAGCCAGAATTTTTTTTTTGGCTCATGTGGATGAAAGACAACAACTCCAGAATGCATTTGCTTCGCTGCCCTACGAGGACACTCCCAAGCCACGCCCACCGGTTACAGAGGGCAGTATCGGAAGAAATGATACAGCTAGGCTACTAGTCGACTCGAAACTGAAAAGACAGCGTTTTATCGTGAGATCCCCCTATGGGCGGGTTGAACACATGCAGGACGAGCTGCTCCTACTGGCTGGAGTCTCTCGCCTCTGGACAAAAGAGCCTCCAGCCTAAATGACGATTTTTGCATCATCTGAGGTTTTTTTCCAGACACACAATACAGAAATCTCTCGTCTCAGGGGGACATGAGGGAGGGAAGCACGGCCATTCCAAAATACTTCTGGGTTTCTACTGATACAAAGCTTAATGCTAATCGGTGAAGTATCTCTTTAAGAGATATTTTGCAAACATTACAGGAACGTTACTTTTGAATGTTCTCTGAACGTTCTGAAACAAGTAGTAACAATTCCCCCTGTGGTGAAAATCCAGCTTTTAATGTTGTTTATATGTCTATGTGGTGTTTTTAATATGCTTAAAGCTGCCGTCGGCAACCCTGGAAGATTGAGTGGACTTAGCCCAAATTTTTCATGTTTACAACTCTCATGCCCCTCCCCCACTATCAACGAATACCCTCCCATCGAGTTCGTGCTCGTCAGTGCGTGTGCACCAGATTTTCTGTGAACGCGCCCGTCTCATCAGCATCGATCAACACCATGGAGTACTCGGAGGTATGCTGCCCTGGCTAATCTACCCATTGTCACGGTTCATAGATCCAATGTCTCTCTCTCGTCTCGTGCTTTGTTTGTTTACATGTGTGTGAGCGCGTGAGTGGGTGTGTCCGGCTTGTTATCACTGATCAGCGATCCAGCTGCAATCACTCATCATCAGCTGCAGCCCATCTCATCACAATATATAAACTCACCACTTTCTCATCTCCCCTGTCAGATCGTTGTATGAAGTCCTTGTGTTGTGTCTGATGTTGTTCCCGTTCCTGTTCATCGTCTCCGTCCTGAGTTCCTGTGTTCCGGTCTCCGTCTTGTGGATTCGTTTGATGTCAGGATTTTGTCGGCACTTCAGAGCACCCTGCACTTCTGTCTTCACCGCGTCTGGCCATCGAAGTCCCTGCGCCACAGCCTGCATCATCTTGGACTTTCATCATCATCATCATCATCACTACTTCATTCTAAATAAAAGAGCTTTTACTTGCACATTGTTTCCTCGTTTCTGTCGTAACAGAACGATCTGACCCAACATGGAAACAGCGAGTAGTACAGCACCATCGATGGAGGATTACATCAATAACAGCATGGGGCGTATGGATCTTCAAGAGAAAGACCTCAATGATACTGGTCGCGCTGTTCAGGCTTTAGTGGCGCAGGTGTCCGAGCTCACCCTGCAGATCCAACAGATGCGAGCTCCCACTGCGCCGCCCACACCAGCCGTTCCCCCCACACCATCGGAAGGCCCATCCCAGTCAGAGCCCCGCCTACCAGTTCCAGAACCCTACTCAGGTGAACCTAATTTTTGCAGGGCTTTTCTAACCCGGTGTTCCATGCATTTCTCCCTCCAGCCCAAGACCTTCAATAATGAACGTTCCAAGGTCGCCTTTGTCCTCACTCTCCTGACTGGGAAAGCGGCATTATGGGGAACGGCGGTGTGGGAAAATCAAGACCCGTGTTGTTCCTCGTTCCAGGAGCTCTCCGCCGAAATGAAGAGAGTGTTCGACCGCGCTGTCGCCGGGAGAGAAGCCGCAAGGATGCTGGCCGATTTACGTCAAGGAGAAAGATCTGTATCAGAGTTTTCGATCGAGTTTCGAACCTTAGCGGCGGAGAGCCAGTGGAACGAGGAGGCGCAGTGGGACATGTTCCTGCATGGGCTGGCTGACCGCGTCCAAAGGGAAATCTACGCCTTGGACTTACCTCAGTCACTCAATGACCTCATCGCTCTGGCGCTACGAGTCGACGCACGGCTATCAAGAGTCGGAAGTCGCGCAACGAGCAGTCGCCCTCTGGCAGGAGTCGAGGGTCCACGTTTTGGAGGCGGGGACGCGGTCAGCCCCGTCTACGATCACGAGCCCATGCAGGTGGGTCGAGCTCGGCTTTCCCGGGAGGAGAGGGAAAGGCGGAGGTCCCAGGGCCTTTGTCTGTACTGTGGAGGAGCCGGGCACTACGCTTACAACTGCCCGTTAAAAAGGCCAAGCCCGATAGTAAGTATGAGGCTACTATCGGGTGGGATCTCCGCCGAGAAGACCTCATCAACATCTACCCTCCTTCCGGTAAGACTGAGATGGTCAGCACGCATTCACGATTGTCGAGCACTCTTGGACTCCGGGGCTGAGGGTAATTTTATGGACCATTCATTTGCACGTCAGTTTCAGATTCCCCTCAAACCCCTCACACATCAGATCGCTGTACATGCACTCAACGGACAAGAACTTCCTACCATCACTTTTGCTACTGAAGACATCACCCTCATCACATCAGGCAACCACACTGAGACCATCTCATTCTACATCCTGGACACTCCCCTTGCACCCATAGTACTTGGTCACCCCTGGCTCATCCGTCACAACCCCAAAGTGGACTGGCAGCTCAAGTCTGTGTCAGCGTGGAGCAGTCGATGTCATGAGTCTTGTCTAGTGTCTGCTTGTCCGTCTGTTTCTGTCCCTGTGTTCCAGGAGGAGGCAATGGATCTGTCTAACGTGCCCGCGGAGTACCTGGACCTGAAGGAGGTGTTCAGTAAGTCTCGGGCTGCTTCTCTTCCTCCACATCGTCCCTATGACTGTGCTATAGACTTATTACCAGGTACGGCTCCGCCTAAAGGCAAGTTATATTCACTCTCGACACCTGAGAGGGAGGCTATGGAGAAATATATTTCTGATTCTCTAGCAACGGGGTTCATCCGTCCTTCCTCTTCACCAGCGGGGGCGGGGTTCTTTTTTGTGGGGAAGAAGGACGGATCCCTGCGACCTTGTATTGACTACCGGGGGTTGAACAACATCACGGTAAAGAATACCTATCCTTTGCCGTTGATGTCTTCAGCCTTCGAGAGGTTGCAGGGAGCGTCCATCTTCACAAAATTGGATTTACGTAATGCTTATCATTTGGTCCGCATCAGGGAGGGGGATGAGTGGAAGACCGCTTTTAACACCCCCAGAGGGCACTTTGAATATTTGGTTATGCCTTTTGGCCTTTCCAACAGCCCAGCGGTCTTCCAGGCACTCGTCAATGACGTGCTGCGAGATATGATAGATCAGTTCATATATGTCTACCTGGACGACATACTGATTTTTTCTTCTTCTCTCCAGGAACACGTGCAGCACGTCCGACGAGTGCTTCAGAGGTTGCTAGAGAATGGGCTTTTTGTCAAGGCGGAGAAATGCGATTTTCATGCACAGTCTGTTCCATTCCTAGGGTACATCGTGTCGGTTGAGGGAATGCGCATGGATCCTGAGAAGATCAAGGCTGTGGTGGAATGGCCAAGTCCAGAGTCTCGTAAGGCCCTACTGAGATTTCTGGGGTTCGCCAATTTCTACCGGCGTTTTATTCGCAACTTCAGCCAACTAGCCGCACCTCTGACCGCCTTGACCTCCCCCAGAACGACGTTCAGGTGGTCAGACGCAGCCGAGGCTGCGTTCGCCAAACTGAAGGGTTGCTTCGTTTCAGCCCCTATTCTGACAACCCCTGATCCATCACGTCAGTTCGTGGTGGAGGTCGATGCGTCAGAGGTGGGGGTAGGAGCAGTTTTATCCCAGCGCTCTCTTTCAGACGACAAGATGCATCCTTGCGCGTTTTTGTCTCATCGTCTATCTCCTGCCGAACGCAATTATGACATTGGGAACAGAGAGTTGTTGGCAGTCAAGTTAGCATTGGAAGAGTGGCGGCACTGGTTAGAAGGGTCGGGGGTACCTTTTATCGTTTGGACTGATCACAAGAACTTAGAATACATTCGGACTGCTAAAAGATTGAACTCCAGGCAGGCTCGGTGGGCACTTTTTTTCGGTCGTTTTGATTTTACTCTCTCGTACCGCCCAGGTTCTAAAAACATCAAACCTGATTCTTTATCGCGCATTTTTGATCGTTCCGAACGCCCGTCTACTCCCGAGTGCATTTTACCGGAGACTCTATTCATCTCCACACTCGTATGGGAGGTCGAATCGAAGGTCAAGAAGGCCTTAGAAGGGGTAACGCCTCCGGTCGGTTGCCCACCGAATCGTTTATTTGTGCCTGAGGGTCTGAGGTCCAGCGTCATTCAGTGGGGGCATTCTTCCAATGTGGCTTGTCATCCAGGAGTCAGTCGCACTAGATTTTTAGTCAAGCAACGATTCTGGTGGCCTCTCATGGCTCGTGACATTCACAATTTTGTTTTGGCTTGCTCAGTTTGTGCCACTGGTAAAACTTCCAATCGACCTCCAGATGGGTTACTCCAACCGCTGCCGGTCCCTTCGAGACCCTGGTCCCATATCGCTCTAGATTTTGTTACCGCCCTCCCACCCTCTCAGGGTCACACGGTAGTTTTGACTGTGGTGGACCGGTTCTCGAAGGCGGCCCATTTCATTCCCTTGCCCAAATTACCTTCAGCCAAGGAGACAGCGGTGATTGTCGTTGACCACGTCTTTCGGTTACATGGCCTCCCGATAGACGTGGTTTCTGACAGGGGACCCCAGTTTGTGTCCAAATTTTGGCGAGAATTTTGTAAGCTTTTGGGGGCGACTGTCAGTTTGTCCTCAGGGTTCCACCCCCAGAGCAATGGCCAAACTGAGAGAGCCAACCAGGATTTGGAAAGAACGTTACGATGTTTGGTTTCCAAGAATCCTTCCTCGTGGAGTCAACAACTTTCTATGGTGGAGTACGCCCACAACACGTTGCCAGTGTCATCTACGGGCCTATCTCCGTTTGAGTGTAGCGTAGGGTACCAGCCACCAATTTTTCCCAGTCTGGAATCCGAAGTCGCGGTCCCCTCCGCTCACGCCTTCGTCCAGAGGTGTCACCGCACGTGGACTAGAGCCCGTGAGACTCTACTCCAGGTGGGGTTGCGCACCAAGGCCAAAGCCGATCGCCACCGGTCTAGGCCTCCCGTATACGTCGCTGGTCAAAAAGTGTGGCTTTCTACCAAGAACATTCCTCTCCGTTCCGTGTCTAATAAACTTGCTCCCAAATTCATTGGCCCGTTTACTGTCACCAAGATCATTAGTCCGGTGGCAGTCCGCCTCAACCTACCTCCAGCGTACAGGAGGATTCACCCCGTCTTTCATGTATCCAAAATTAAACCCGTATTTCATTATCGTATTAATCCGCCAGTCCCGGTTCCTCCCCCGCCGCGACTCGTAGATGGGGAACCCACTTATTCGGTCAATCGTGTACTGGACTCAAGGCGGAGGGGACGCGGATTTCAGTACTTGGTGGACTGGGAAGGTTACGGTCCAGAGGAGAGAAGTTGGGTACCTGCCAGAGACATTCTGGATCACTCCCTTATCGATGATTATAATCGGCAGGTAAGGGGGCCTGGGAACACCAGGAGGTGTTCCTAGGGAGGGGGGTACTGTCACGGTTCATAGATCCAATGTCTCTCTCTCGTCTCGTGCTTTGTTTGTTTACATGTGTGTGAGCGCGTGAGTGGGTGTGTCCGGCTTGTTATCACTGATCAGCGATCCAGCTGCAATCACTCATCATCAGCTGCAGCCCATCTCATCACAATATATAAACTCACCACTTTCTCATCTCCCCTGTCAGATCGTTGTATGAAGTCCTTGTGTTGTGTCTGATGTTGTTCCCGTTCCTGTTCATCGTCTCCGTCCTGAGTTCCTGTGTTCCGGTCTCCGTCTTGTGGATTCGTTTGATGTCAGGATTTTGTCGGCACTTCAGAGCACCCTGCACTTCTGTCTTCACCGCGTCTGGCCATCGAAGTCCCTGCGCCACAGCCTGCATCATCTTGGACTTTCATCATCATCATCATCATCACTACTTCATTCTAAATAAAAGAGCTTTTACTTGCACATTGTTTCCTCGTTTCTGTCGTAACACCCATAGATTGCAATAGCTAACGTCATTTATACTCTAAATGAGCTTATTTGATTTGTTAGTGTTTTGAAAGCGAGATACAAGTCTCGGATGAAGACTATGGCGAGGGGGGAGTGGGATCTGTGGCGTGTGCACGACCTGTGATTGACAGTCAGATCTCACACCCCCCTGCACTGATTGGACCCGATGATCCGGGAGCGCTGGATTTTTGCAAAACAAATAACACGCTCCAGGTGGAGTTAGAAGCTTGGGTTTTTTTCTAAAACCACCTTATTTATGTTGTTCTGTCGGATTATAGTGTCGATTTCACTGAATATGATCAACATTTTTTTGCCGACGGCAGCTTTAAGGTCAAACCATGTGTAAATTCATAAGTCGACACCATTGCTGAGTATTTTCTCCTTAAAACTGCAGTGAACCAAAGACAGTCTCAAAAACACGCTTTGAAATCGCTGGTGTTTCTGACGTCACAAACTACCTTGTAACCAATCAGATCAACGTGTGATCGTCAACAAGTGGATCTCTGAGCTGAGTGAGGGAGTGGAGGTGGGGCTCATTTGCATATTCATATAACCATATGACTTATGTTAAAAAATGTCAGATGAATGCTTGTTCTTAACTTCAGAGTTAGCGGAGTCAGAGTTCACCGTTAGCCAAAATTCTGAGAATGTTCCCTGTTAGCTGCGTTTACAGGAATGAACAGGAAAATAATTATCAATTTTGCAAACAAAATTCAATTCTGTGGTAAAGCAGCTCTAAATCAAAAAATAATCTGTAACTGGCAGTGGAGATTTTGTAGTTTGATGCTCTCTGAGCAATACAAAAATCTGAATAGTATTGACTAAATAGGTTGAATGGCTGTTTGGAAACATAAATCATGTCCTCTTTTAATTTTCTCCATGACAAGCATTTGTCAATCCATTTGTCTCCATGGCAAGCATTTTTATCACAATGTGTCAAAAACAGTGCTGAATTTTGTGTACCAAAGTAACCCGAGTATTTCTGCTTTTCTATAAGCAAATTGTACATTTTCATTTAGCAATTTTTTTTCCCACATTGATCTGACCTAACAGATGACACTGGACAGAAGGGATAGGTGTTCACAAGTATCTCAGTTCACAAGCCTCAAAATAATAGGCGACACAACAGTTCTCTCCAGTTTATATTCTACTGTAATGCTATTGTAAATAAACTCCTGCAATGGCTTTTCATGTCCCAAATTTTGTATCTCCAAATGAAAAGCTAACGTGTTGCTTCAATTCCATTGTATGTCAAATATGTCAAGTACAAATGCCTCGAGCTACTGTACATGGACAGTCTGTGGATAGTGTAAACCAGGCTTAAAGTCGACATGATTGACAGGTTTGCTATTGGTGGATCTCATGTGATTGACAGATTGCCATCAGAGATGTCGTTGCAGGAGGGAGGGAAAGATAGTTTGATTAAAGATTACAAGGAACATGGATAATAAAAATCGCTCCCTGGGCGCCACAACAAAAATGGCTGCCCACTGCTCTGGATGTGTGTTTGTCAATGGATTGCAGTGTGTGTGTGTGGGGGGGACTACTCACCACTCCTAATGTGTGTGTGCACTACCTTGGATGGGTTAAATGCAGAGTGTGGGTTACCATATAGCCTTCACATCATGTAAAAGTTCACTTTGCTTGTCTGTGTTTCACTGTGCACACAGAAAGCCGCTAAGGAAACAGTATCACTCTCACGGCTTAATGCAGTTTTAATAACTCCTTTTATTATCAAGCACATCCTACTGTTTAGCAACAGTAGACTGTATTTTATGATAATCTCTGATCTAGCTGATTTGGACGTTGGGTTTGGGCTTTTAGGGAGGAAAGAAAGCACACCGCTGTGAAGGAAAGAAATCGCACAGCCCCAGTTTCTTGCTGTCATTGTGATGGATTTTTAAATTAATCATAACTAACATCTATTTTTCTTGCAGGAACAACATTCATATGTGACTTTGAGTGTGTGAGTGTAAAAATAACAAATATGGGAAATGAAACTAGACAGATGTCTAGGTTTGACAACTTGTGATTAACAATGAAGTTATCAAGAAAACCGAGTTTGCTTCTACCTAGTAACAGAAGGGTTTGCCTATGAAGAACCAATCAAATTGTTGGGAAATGATGTAATGTATCATGTCACTTTTGCTATGCTCCTATTCTATAAAAACTGTTGTATTCCTTTTGCTGGTGGGATTCTCTCTGAAATTTGTCTGAGATCCTCCGGCTGTGATTAAAGCATATTCTAAGGCATTGTCTGAAGTCTGTCTAGTTAATGCTGCGCAGCAAGTTACCCCTAATTTCCACCAACTGCGGAACGGCTGCGGATCCGCTCCGGAACGGCGGCGGAGTCAATAGGTTTTCATTAAAGTCAATGTGTGCATTTTCACTTCCAACTCCGGTGATCCGCAGCCCTCCGGAGCAGATACGCAGAGCTTCTATTTTTGCCGGATGCCGGAGAGCTCCGCAGCAATTCAGCACTTATATCGCGCGATCATACGTGAATTTGCGAGATCTCGTGGGTCATGGCCGCAACCGTTCCGCAACAAATCCGGACCTGGTGGGTATTGAAGGACGGCGGAGCACAGAGCCGACACGCAGCCGTTCCACAGTTGGTGGAAATCCGGGGTTGTGGTTTGGGGACTCGGCCGACGTCGATGAGGAGACGTGCTAGAGTATAAATATTATTGAAGGGGGACGTCGATTGTAGACGAGACCCAGTTAAACTAACGTCGACTGTAGTTGTTCGGGGACGTCGATTGCAGACGAGACCCAGATAAACTAACGTCGACTGTAGACGTTCAGGGACGACGATTGTAGACGAGACCCAGATAAACTAACGTCGACTGTAGACGTTTGGGGACGTCGATTGTAGACGAGACCCAGATAAACTAACGTCGACTGTAGACGTTCAGGGACGACGATTGTAGATGAGACCCAGTTAAACTAATGTCGACTGTAGACGTTCGGGGACGTCGATTGTCAGAGACCCAGTTAAACTAATGTCGATTGTAGACGAGACCCAGATAAACTAATGTCGACTGTAGACGTTCGGGGACGTCGATTGTAGACGAGACCCAGTTAAACTAATGTCGATTGTAGACGAGACCCAGATAAACTAATGTCGATTGTAGACGAGACCCAGATAAACTAATGTCGATTGTAGACGAGACCCAGATAAACTGACATCGACTGTAGACGTTCGGGGACGTCGATTGTAGACGAGACCCAGTTAAACTAACGTCGACTGTAGACGTTCGGGGACGTCGATTGTAGATGAGACCCAGATAAACTAATGTCGACTGTAGACGTTCGGGGACGTCGATTGTAGACGAGACCCAGTTAAACTAATGTCGATTGTAGACGAGACCCAGATAAACTAATGTCGATTGTAGACGAGACCCAGATAAACTAATGTCGATTGTAGACGAGACCCAGATAAACTGACATCGACTGTAGACGTTCGGGGACGTCGATTGTAGACGAGACCCAGATAAACTAACGTCGACTGTAGACGTTCAGGGACGACGATTGTAGATGAGACCCAGATAAACTAACGTCGACTGTAGACGTTCAGGGACGTCGATTGTAGACGAGACCCAGATAAACTAACGTCGACTGTAGACGTTCAGGGACGTCGATTGTAGACGAGACCCAGATAAACTAACGTCGACTGTAGACGTTCAGGGACGACGATTGTAGATGAGACCCAGATAAACTAACGTCAACTGTAGACGTTCAGGGACGACGATTGTAGATGAGACCCAGATAAACTAACGTCGACTGTAGACGTTCAGGGACGACGATTGTAGATGAGACCCAGATAAACTAACGTCGACTGTAGACGTTCAGGGACGACGATTGTAGATGAGACCCAGATAAACTAATGTCGACTGTAGACGAGACCCAGATAAACTAATGTCGACTGTAGACGAGACCCAGATAAACTAATGTCGATTGTAGACGAGACCCAGATAAAATAATGTCGATTGTAGACGAGACCCAGATAAACTAATGTCGATTGTAGACGTTCGGAGACGTCGAATGTAGACGAGACCCAGATACAGGATTGAAGATACCCAGATAAGACCCATACCCAGACAAGACCCAGATAACGTCGATTGAAGATGAGACCCAGATAAACTAATGTCGACTGTAGACGTTCGGGGACGTCGATTGTAGACGAGACCCAGATAAACTAATGTCGATTGTAGACGAGACCCAGATAAACTAATGTCGATTGTAGACGAGACCCAGATAAACTGACATCGACTGTAGACGTTCGGGGATGTCGAATGTAGACGAGACCCAGATACAGGATTGAAGATACCCAGATAAGACCCATACCCAGACGAGACCCAGATAACGTCGATTGAAGACGAGACCCAGATAAACTAACGTCGATTGTAGACGAGACCCAGATAAACTAACATCGACTGTAGACGTTCGGGGACGTCGACTGTAGACGAGACCCAGGTAGACTTAAGTCAAATGTGAATGAAGAAAAAATCTACCACACTCCTCAAAGACGCTGCAAATTTATTGTCATTTTCAGACACCAGGTAGAACTGCAGACCGGTGAATGAAGTGAAGTAATTTTAGCTGCTCATAGAAAAATTGCCTTGCGAGTTTTGCGACATGTGATCGGCTCTTCGGTTCGGTCTTTATAGAGACCATCGATCAAACTATATAAAGCTATTATCTGCTGATAACGATCGGTGCTCGATCAATCGGAGCGCTCTTTTACTAGCTTATCAATTTGCACAAAACTACTATTACCTTTCTTGTTTCTTGTAGAAGGTAAAAGATGCTGTAAAGTTTATTGGCATACATGGACATACATTTTATCTAAACACACTAACAATTCAATGTTTATTATGTTTAATAAACATAAAATTTCTCAAGAGCAATTTTTGAAGGAGACAAAAATAATACAGCCAAAATTGTGCTTGTGAGGATAAACAGAGGAAAGCCTTACTACTTTTATTAGTGTTTAACCCTAACCCTAGATTTAGGTTCATAGGTTCATCAAGCGGTCCAATTATAATTATTAAATTATCTTGCGTCTTCTACATAGTATTTTAGGTTTCGCCTGGTACAGAGGCCGTCTCTTACTTAGATATTCAACTTCAAGCCCACTGATCTGCCACTTAACATCATATTGAGCAAAACCCAACACAACGGCAGATCTACAATATTGGCCTAATATCAGTTCACACACAGGCTTATAATCGTGTTAGCTGGGTGACTTACTATCCAACAAGCTACAGTATGAAACAAGCTACCAAACAAGCAAGGTAATTTTATAATCGCTATACATCGGCTATCATATTTTTTTTGTCATGACTAATTTATTAATGACTCAGCATCATCTGTATTAAATAGAAAAGAATCACTTCATCCAATGTTTAACATGAATAAAATAGCCATGACAGCCTCCTTACTTTTTTTTTTTGTGGCCCTTTTGTGTTTGTATTGTTTTACTACTTACACAATTATTTAAAGTATATATCATTATATTATTTACAAAACACAGCGTGGTTTTTAATTATGTTTTTTAGGAGGGGACAACCCTCAGATGGTTCCTCACCTATGCTGGCATGTGAAAAAGATCCTCAACTATTAATGAGATGGTCAATTCAGGCGATTTCAAAGAAGCTCTGGGAACTATTATATTATCCCACCTTCCATGTAAATCTAATCCCGTCTAGATTTTAAAAACAGCTGATGATCAGGGCCGATTATACCCTGTCAATCAAAAGGGAGCAGAAAAACATGTTCAGATTGCAACTCTCTTGTGTTGAATTTCGGACAAGTTAACACCACCACAATAACGTATTAAAAGTAAAAAAATAGCAACGTTAAAGTGGGCTCTATAGACCATTTGTGAGCAGACGTCACAGTTACGCAGAAAAACAGTGGTAACAAGTGGAGGAAAATGGGAAAAATCCACGGAATAAGAGAAAAAATGTCTTGGTGTGCCTCTGGATGTCAGAAACGGAATGCGAAAAAAAATATGGTCTTCGTATTTATTGAATACCGTGGTTGAAGACGCTATGTGAAGCTAAACAGACATTTATGGTTCCAAGCCACAGACTGGACTGATGAAACCTGCCATGATTATTCTACTATTAAAGCATTTTTTTTTATGTAAACAATAGATCTACATAATATTCATATATGCAGTTCATAGGGGCATAATAGCTTTACAGTTACAGCATAAAATAATATTTAAACCTATAACTTTTTATAGGTAACACATTTAAACATAACGTTTTTAGGCCTATCTCACAATTCTGACTTTTTTCTTGCCATTGCGAGTTGATATCACAATTCTAAGGGGGGAAAGTCAGAATTGAGGGATATAAACCCGCAATTCTGATGGGTATAAGACAGAATATCGAGTTAATATCATGCAATCATGTTAATATCATGAGATATAAACTCGAAATTACCTTTTATTGTTTTATTACGTGGCTTCCATAGAGTGCTACAGCAGAACTGTCATTTTCTGCAACCAGGCTCCGCCCACAAAACACGTCATCGATCTTTGCAAACACCCCAATGGTCTTTTTGACACTATGAATCACCCGTAGTTCAAGTCAAGGTTGCCAGGTCTGCGTTTTTTTCCCTACACCAAACATTACTTGTTTGTTGCACGTCTCCCATCCAATAATCTTACTTGTGATAAGAAACAAAGTATCAGCTTTAAATTCTGTCCGTTTTCACGAAATACACGGAATGGCGTTTTGACGCTCTTAAATGTGACAGATCGCTGTATCGCCTCAGTTCAGACAGCTTCTTTTCTTCAGACGTCTGTTGCTTCCACTTTACTACAAGTTATAGCTCGAAAAACATGAACGAACATCAGAAGGTATGTTGAAAGATACAGTAAAACTTACCGAAATTAATCATTTAATCGCTCAATCTGTACGTGTTTCAAATGCGGAAAGACGTCAATAAAACAGCCTGTGAACAATGTGTTGCTTTTACCTCAGGAAAGTTATCCAGTGTTCACAATTCGGTATTTAGCTATATAAAAAGACAATAGAGATTAGCTTATTTACTGTTAATAATATAGGCTATATATGTTTGAATAAATTTGCCACCGAGACAATTTTTTATGAAAACTGCCTAATTTTTATTGTGTAATTATTTTATCTGAAAATAAATAGCAATATAATAGCTCGCTGTTGTTAACTTTAACCTCTAATATATTATAATAATGCACTTATAGTAATGTACCAAATGAAAGGTTTCCATGTATAGTTTGCAGCATTATTTGGGAGAGATTTTTTTCCTTAAGAAAATCGAACTATCGCGCTATCTGTATCGGCAGATTTCATTCTGAATAGTTCAACTCGACTAGTTGAGTAATTTAGAAATTGGTGCATCTCTACTTGAGACATCTCTTGATGGGATTTACACATGTGATGTGGGACATGACAAGCTGTTTGTCTTAACCTTGTGAAAAATAAGTTTATTCAAGTGTTCTATATTAGTATACTTCTTTTAAACTAAAAATAAGAAAGTATACTTTCAGTCTACATTTTATATACTTCTCAAAAATATACTTAATGTACTTCTAAGAAATATACTTAATTACACTTAAGTGTACTTGACTTACTGAGAGAAAAGTCCAAGTATATTCGGCCTGTACTTGTACTCTTGTACTTGAAACTTACCGACATTCAAGTGTTGATAAAAAAGGATGCATGAAGCTAATAAAATGTTTTTAAAATTAAAGTACAGTTAAAGGTATTTTTCAAGTATAAAAAATAATATCTACATTTGAACATAGTATGCTAGTATATCGCAAGTACAAAAATAATATATAAATAGTAAACTATAAGTATAATGTTACGTTCACTTAAAGAAAACTTACAAGTATATTTGCAGTATAAACTACTAAACTAGTAGTTTACCGAGAGTACACTTCAGTGTGTACTTTCATACACAAAAAAATGTACTACTTGTATTAAAATAGTAAACTATACTTATAAGTTCACTTGTACTACAGATGCATTACAAATGAGCAACCTAGTTGTGTACTTAGTTTACTACTCTTACACTTATAAACGTATACTTTTATATACTAGAATTGGGCCAATTTAGTCCCAAGCAGTATTGAAATAGTACACTTACAAGTTTACTATAAGTACACATTGATATTAGTATACTTACTACATAAAGTATACTTAAAAATATACTTGAACATTACTTAAGTATACTTCATAAAATGAACTTGAAGTATACTTCTTTTTCGTAAGGGTAGGAGCCATCAATATTTACTGTACAAAATGGCAAGTTTTAAGTAAAGTGAATAGACAGGGTGAATCTTTTGGAAAGTGGCTAAAATAAGTGTTTAAATAATAATTTAGTCATAACAACAATCATTTGAATGCTTAAAAGGGCATTATTGGGCAAGTTGCTGCATCCACAGCAATGAGACATGATAGAATTAGAAAAGGAGAGACATTTTTATTTATTTTTTTGGAGAGAAACAACATTAACACAGAATTAAAAACTTTCAAGGAGAACTGTGAGGAACTTGGAAAAACTTTCCCCATACAGCTTTGCTAGTTTTCTGTAGCAAGTGTGTGTGTGTGTGTGAGTGAGAGAGAGAGAGAGAGAGAGAGAGAGAGAGAGAGAGAGAGAGAGAGAGAGAGAGAGAGAGAGAGAGAGAGAGAGAGAGAGAGAGAGAGAGACAGCCCACGACTAATTTGTTTTTATCTCCTCAGAAGCTGCTACAGCAAACCATGCTGCTGTGTCCAACTCCGCAAACCCTGAGAATATGCAATGCTTAACGGTGAGTGCCAACGTTCCCTTTTTCTGTTGTGTGTGGCTTATGGTCTGAGATTGACCCTAGAATGTTGAGTAAGGAGCACTGTTAAAAATGTACTGTTTTCCAAATATTTTGTTGCACAAATACTCTGCAGCTGCCTTGATGAATGTATTGGCTAAATTAAGCATTGTTCATGTAGTAAATAAACAAGTTGAAACAACAAAAGATGCATGGACCTTCAACCACATGTAAACCCACTGATCGGTTGTTACATTGCAAAAAAAAAAAAAAAAAAAGGAACTCTGTGAGAATTCAAGTTCTCTCAGTCTCAACTATTGTCTTCATTATTGGCAGAGTAAAAACCTGTCACTCATTTACTCACCCTCATGCTTTTCCAAACAAATTTTCTTTTTTGGAACACAAATGAAGCTATTCACTGTTTTTTTCAGACAATGAAACTTACAGTACAGTGATCAGTGGCAGTCAAGCTTCAAAAAGGACAAAAAAGGCACCACAAAGGAAACCCATATGACTCATACGTTGCACAGTGGCTTTATGTGAGGAACAGGCCAACGTTTTTGTTAATATTCTCTGTTAACCCTGGCCTCTATTTTCTCTCAAATCTCATTTGCACAACTGTACTGTATATTCAAATATTGTGTGACATACTGTATATTTACACACTATATGAACAAAAGTATTGGGACACGATATTATCAATGATCGAATTCAGACCCATTGCCACAGGTGTATGAAATCAAGCACCTAGCCATGCAGACTGCATTTACAAACATTTGTGCAAGCAATGGCCTTGTTTACACTGCAGGTCTTGATGCCCAATTCTGATTTGTTGCCTATATCCGATTTTTTTGACCGTCCGTTTACACGTTCTTTCAACTGTGACCCATATCCGATTCATGTGTTTACACTTGACATTCTATCTGAAACATCGCGCATGCTTAAAGGGTTAAATTATCTTGCACAGATGGACGAACGCAAAATATGATTGATGCTAGCTCTGCGATATATGCGAAGTTCGCCAAACATCACCATGATTATGAGGCGGAGGAGGACGAAAAGTGCCATCATTGCAGCCTGTGCATATGCTTCAGTTATTGTGTGGGAGAGACTGCCGGGAGCATATGGTGGCGGGCTTTAACAAGGAGCAGTGGGTCCGAAATTTTAGGATGAGCAAGCCAACCTTTGATATGTTGTGTCAACGTTTGTCCACATTCCTCTCCTACGACGACACAACGTTTAGTCGGGCCATCCGTCCCTTTGCAGAAGCGCGTTGGGGTTGCTCTCCTCAACTGTTTTAAAGAGCAGACTTAATATTGATCTATTTTGGGTCCTGAGTAGGAGACGGCGAGCACATGCTTATCAATCAGTAAAAACACCCCTTCCCGCGCCCAAAATAAAGTGTAACTAAGTAGTTCTGCTCCACTTACATTTACATTTACATTTAGTCATTTAGCAGACGCCCTTATCCAAAGCGACTTACAAGTTAGGACTAAATTCAGCGAGTCATCATAAAGAGGCAAAAGCAACAACAACGCAGGAAGTGCTCAAAATACGAAGTTCAGGTATTATTCAGAGTAGCATAAGCCTGATAAGTGATGTTTCAAAGGGAAAGGATTTTTTTTTTTTTTTTTTTTTTTTCTATAAGGTTAAGTGCTCACGGAAGAGATTGGTTTTCAGCTGTTTTTTGAATGTTGTCAGGGATTCTGCATTCCGGATGAGGGTGGGGAGAGCGTTCCACCAGCATGGAACTGTAAATGAGAATGTTCTGGAAAGTGATTTTGTGGCTTTCTGTGATGGAACCACGAGACGTCGCTCGTTGACCGATCGTAGGTGTCTGGTAGGGATGTAGACTCGTAGGAGTGAGTGAAAGTAGGAGGGAGCTGAGCCTGTGATAGTTCTGTAAGCAAGCGTCAGTGCCTTGAACTTGATGCGAGCAGCTAGAGGTAGCCAGTGCAGAGAGATGAACAGAGGAGTGACGTGGGCCCTCTTGGGCTCGTTGAAGACAAGACGAGCTGCAGCATTCTGGATCATCTGTAGGGGTTTGGTCGCACATGCTGGGAGTCCAGCCAGAAGGGCATTGCAGTAGTCAAGCCTAGAGATGACCAGGGCCTGGACGATAAGTTGTGTTGCATGCTCAGTTAGGAAAGGCCTGATCTTCCTGATGTTGTGCAGTGCAAACCTGCATGATCGAGCTGTCTTTTAAATGTGATCTGTGAAGGTCAGCTGGTCATCAAACGTTACTCCAAGATTTCTGACCGATCTTGATGGGGTGATTAATGATGACTCTAGCTGGATGGTGAAGTCGTGCTGTAGAGATGGATTGGCAGGGAGGACGAGAAGCTCAGTCTTTGCCAGGTTGAGCTGCAGGTGATGTTCCTTCATCCATGTGGAGATGTCCGTCAGACAGCTTGAGACCCGTGCAGCTACTGTGGGATCATCTGGTTGAAAGGAGAGGAAGAGCTGTGTGTCATCAGCATAGCAGTGGTAGGAAAAACCGTGTGCCTGTATGATGTGTCCCAGTGATGTGGTGTAGATGGAGAAGAGGAGGGGACCAAGAACTGAACCCTGGGGAACCCCTGTGGTCAGCTGATGTGCTCTGGATACCTCGCCTCTCCATGCGACCTTGAAGGACCTACCTGTGAGATAGGACTCAAACCAGTGGAGTGAAGTTCCTGTGATGCCCAGTGATGAGAGGGTGGACAGAAGGATCTGATGATTCACCGTGTCGAAGGCAGCAGACAGATCCAGGAGAATGAGGACTGAAGATTTGGAAGCAGCTTTTGCGATCCGTAGGGCTTCTGTGACTGACAGTAATGCAGTCTCAGTTGAATGTCCTTTCTTGAAGCCAGATTGGTTGACATCCAGCTGGTTGTTTAGAGACAAGAAGGATGTTAGTTGGTTGAAGACAGCTCTTTCAAGTGTCTTCGCAATGAATGGTAGGAGAGAGATAGGTCTGTAATTCTCTACCAATGATGTGTTTAGCGTTGGTTTTTTGAGCAGTGGAGTAACCCGAGCCTGCTTGAATGCTGTAGGGAAGGTGCCAGTGTGGAGGGATGAGTTGATGATGTGTGTGAGTGATGGTAGAAGTGTGGGAGAGATGGTTTGTAGAAGGTGTGAGGGGATGGGGTCAAGCGTGCAGGTGGTAGGGTGACTGGAGAGGAGAAGTGTAGATACTTCTTCCTCTGTTAGCGAAGAAAAGGAGGACAGAGGGGTATTGGCTTTGGAAGGGGTCGGTCTGGGTTCCTGTGTGTGTGGAGCTGAGAACTGACTGCTGATAGCTGTTGTTTTGTTGGTGAAGAAGGTCGCAAAATCGTCAGCAGTTAAGGAGGAGGCGGGAGGTGGTGGAGGTGGACAGAGGAGAGAGTTGAATGTCTTGAAGAGTAATCGTGTGTTGGAGGAGCTGTTGATCTTGTTGTGGAAGTATGAAGATTTTGCAGCATGAACATCAACAGAAAAGGAGGAGAGGAGAGATTGATACATACTCAGGTCAGATGCGTCTTTTGATTTGTGCCATTTCCTCTCCGCTGCCCTGAGTTCGGTCCGGTGTTCCCGAAGAACCTCAGATAACCAGGGGTTAGAGGGAGTAGTGCGTGCTGGCCTGGTGGAGAGAGGGCAGATAATGTCTAGAGAAGAGATTAGAGTGGAGCATAAGGTGTCCGTTGCGGTATTCACATCCAGAGATGAGAATTGTGAGGGTGGGGGAAGAGAGGATGACACGGCAGAGGAGAGATGGGAGGGGGAAAGTGAGCGCAGGTTTCGTCTGAAAGTGACTGGTGGTGGGGGTGGGGGTGCAGGGGTAGAGAGTTGTAGACTGAAAGTAATGAGGAAATGATCTGAAACGTGGAGAGGTGTCACCAGGATGTTTTCTGTGGTGCAGTTGCGTGTGTAAACCAGGTCCAGTTGGTTGCCTGATTTGTGAGTAGCTGTGGTGATAAGTCGTTTGAGATCGAAGGAGTCTAGGAGAGAGGTGAAGTCTGTTGCATGTGGCTTTTCGAGATGAATGTTGAAGTCACCGAAGACTAGAAGTGGGGTGCCGTCCTCAGGGAAAGTGGACAGCAGCACATCCAGCTCATCTACAAAGTTACCCAGCTGACCTGGGGGGCGATAAATGACTACAATATGGATTTTAATGGGAGTTGTAAGTGTAATAGCATGATATTCAAATGAGTTGTTGTTGCATAGAGAAGAGAGCGTGGAGTATTTGCAATTGTTAGAAACGAGAAGCCCTGTACCCCCACCTCTCCCAGACTGGCGAGGGGAGTGGGAGAAGGAGAAATTGCTAGAGAGAGCGGCAGGGGTTGCTGAGTCTTCTGGACGAATCCAGGTCTCAGTCAGCCCCAAGATACTAAGAGTAGAATGAGATGCAAAGGCTGGAATGAAGTCAGCTTTATTGACTGCTGACTGACAATTCCATAGACCCACGGAAAGAGAGAGAGGAGTATGTGAGGATGTGGGGATGGGACGCAGATTGGCAGTATTGCGCTGCCTATTGCGCGTGATGAAAGGACGGTGCCGAGAGATAACAGGAATGTATTGAAAGCACATGTTGATTAAGGTGAACAATAAGGTAAGTAGAGGGAAGAGAAAGGGAAGAGGAGATACGTAAGTGCCTTTCTGGTGTCCTTGCTCGGTGGAGTCGCGCAGGTAGAGTCGCTGGTCTTTTCCCGAGTCGGTCTTCACACGAGGAGGCTGAACACGAGAGCTGAACGCTTCCGCTGACGCTTCCGCGACAGCGTGCAAATTACACAGATATACGGATAATGCTTTCACCGCTTGAGTGAGTACAGCTGTTTCGGTCGGGCAATTAAGTGTAAATAACGCGAAAATGTGGCAATTCCAACCTGCTAGGAGCAAAGGCTTAAGTGCAAATGTAAGACTTCACAGACGATGAGTGGTAGGAGAATTATGACATTTAATTTAACAACTGCAGCTCGCGCGTCATACGTCATTGCACATGCCGAGTCCTTTCCAGTTTCAGTTTTCAATCCAATCAGGTGTTTGAATGTCCTCTTGATCGGATTAGAAAAGGAATGAATTACCCCTTTCAATCCGATCGAAATTTCATTCGGATGGAGCTCAATCCGATCGATAATGGTGTTTACATGAAGGCTTTTCAGTCTGATTGAACCGTCAATCCGATTACTAACAGATTATTTGGTTGCATGTAAACGTAGCCAATGATAAGCGTCGGATGGAGTGATGTAAAGCACACAGCATGACGATATATATATATGAACTTTTAATACTGTGTGGTTTTAAAAAACCTTTTTAAAAACCTTAAAAAGGATAGGTTGGTTGGGTTTGGGTAGACATGTAAGATAAGCTGCTTCTGGATCTGTCTAATTGTATAATATATTTAAGTTAAGACAACTCTCAAAGTAGATTTAAAGAGGATTTACTGAGATAATGACAGTGGAGGAGGTGCTTCTGCTCTTGTTTCACGTAAGAGACGTAAGAGACATACTGCAGCTACAGCACAACTAGAAAACTAGAAAACCTCCGGCATGAGGCAGATCTGTGGTAGAGGATAGACATTATATAACACTGCAGGGGTGAGTACCAGTTTTCAGTGTTTTGACGAAACGATATGAGATTGTGTTGCATAGAGGTGTGTGCCTGCACTAACTGAAAATGAACTTAATATTTTTAAAATGTTTGAACTCACTTATGACAATTATGCAGATAATAACCAAATATTATGTAGTCCCCATGGGCAAGTGTCCATCCCGAAGTAGAACAAATTATAATAATTAATAATGTTTATTTTTTTTTACAGTTTGACCATTTTATTTGCAGTGTTATTATTGATTGTTTTCGAGTTTACCTTGCTGTTTTAGGAAGTCTGGAGTTCTACTCACTCAGACTCAGAAATGATCCATTGACTGTTACAGTGTTTTATGTACCAAGTATTGTGGCATGTGTGTGCAACTTGGTTTCTTGTCTTCAAAATATATAAATAATAGTCTATATACAACTATATAGTTTTGTCTCACAGACTGTCTCACCAGGCCTGTGCCAGAAAACCCATTTTATGGAGGCTGCTGGTTCAGGCTGACATTAGCCGCGTTTCCATTACAGATTTGCAAAAAAAAAAAAAAAAAAAAAAAAACTATTGCGAAATGACAGCGTTTCCATATGTTATGTGACTAAAATGTAATTTTTTCCTGCGTGATAAGTCATTCCAAAAATCATGGCAACGGATGCTGGTAAGTTTATGTATATCTCAGCCATCGCATTAGCCATTATTTTTAATGGAAGGAGACGTAGGCATGTTATCCAACATTAATGGCAAGGAAAGCCACTAATACTTGGGAGCGGCACATATGTGACCCTGGACCACAAAACTAGTCACAAGGGTAATTTTTTTTTTTATTGAGATTTAAACATCATATGAAAGCCAAATAAATAAACTTTCCATTGATGTATGGTTTGTTGGGATAGGACAATATTTGGCCGAGATACAACTTGAAAATCTGGAATCTGAGGGTGCAAAAAAATCGAAACATTGAGAAAATCTCCTTTAAAGTTGTTTATTTATGTTCGTGATTGTGGTGCATTCACTCACAAAAATAAATGTTTTATATATTTACGGTAGGAAATTTACAAAATATCTTCATGGAACATGATCTTTACTTAAAGGAACACGCCGACTTTTTGGGACTTTAGCTTATTCACCGTATCCCCCAGAGTTAGATAAGTCCATACACACCCTTCTCATCTCCTTGAGTGCCGTAACTCTGTCTGACGCACCCACCGCTAGCCTAGCTTAGCACAAAGACTGGAGGTAAATGGCTCCAGCTAGCATACCGCTCCCAATAAGTGACAAAATAACGCCAACATTTTCCTATTTACATGTTGTGATTTGTATAGTCAGATTTGGTCACCCAATATCCTACGAATTGAATAATATCCTAAAGCAATAGGCCCTACATCATACCATCCATCATTGATGTCTGCTTTGGATGGAGATAAAAGGCCATTCGTGACCCTGGACCACAAAACCAGTCACATGGGTCATTCGTTTTAAATTGAGATTTATCATCTGAAAGCTGAATAAATAAGCTTTTTTTTTTTTTTTGGGGATAGGAGAATATTTGGCCGAGATACAACTATTTGAAAATCTGGAATCTGAGGGTGCAAACAAATCTAAACATTGAGAAAATCTCCTTTAAAGTTGTCCATTTATCTTTACTTAATATCCTAATGATTTTTGGCATAAAAGAAAAATCGATAATTTTGACCCATACATTGTATTGTTGGCTATTGCCACAAATATACCCGTGCGACTTGTGACTTGTGGTTTTGTGATCCAGGGTCACATTTGATTGGACAGCAGCAACGAGAGGTCTTTCTTCAGCTCTGATTCTCTGGCTGCTCAAACATAAATCCCCGTAGGCTCTCTTTGTTTTTGTGCCGGCATCTTCATGGTTTTTGTGCATACATTGAATGACAGCATTGAACACTTCTGAGCGTTCTCATCCCGCTGGACGATAACTGACTCTGACTTCAGTCGGCAGTTGTCCTGTTGAACTCTGCATCACATGTGCAGCTGCACATCAAAACCAGACTTTGTTGACAAGAGCCTCAGGTGTATTTGGTTCAGTGCCTGAGAGTCCTTGGTTTTCTGAAAGTCTACCTCAGTTAACACCAGGTCGTAGGATGTTTTTTCAATACTCCAATGAAAACGCTTTCAACAGGATCTTTCAACAGACACCCAGCAATTGCTTGTGATCAACTATTGATTAATTACGACTCTGTTTACTTTGTGGTGTTTTTACTGTAATATCTTTTAGATTGTTTAAAGAGCCGCTGGAAGTAGTAAAGACATTTTCAAAGTAAGATTCCTGGTGTATTTCGGCTTGTTTATAATTAAAAGTCCTGCATTATCCAGATCATATATACATATATATATATTTTTTTTTTCTGGTTAATAACTACAGCTTTAAACAGAAATATTTATTTGCATTCAAATAAATTAAATCATTTTGCTTTTAAATGTCTCCTCGTATCCTTTTATTAAAGCTGCAGTCCGTAACTTTTTTAGGCTTAAAAATTATTTAAAAATTAAATTAAAAGTACATAACCAGCCAGTGTTCAAAACTCTCTGCTTTGCCTTAGCTCGATTCAAAACGGTAAGCTTGTAATAATGTTTTTGATTCCAGTGGTACTGGTGGATTTCCACGGGAAATTCAAGCATGTCTTTGCATCATTACGTCACATCTGTCCACATAAAGAAGAGTCTCGGCTAGTCGGCTATGAGTGTGAGGATGTTGGAGGTGGAGATTTACAGCCTTTTCTCACAACACTTGATATAATTAAACTTTTCAATTTGATGGCGGATCCAGAAAGGTTCAAACGACATTCACCAGTGACAACTGGAGATTCACCCGTTGTAAAATTTGTGTTACTTGATTGTTCAGACGACATTTTCCGGTGAAAATTCTTATGTTGGTCATACTTCCAAAAAGTAGAATCTGTGATTGCGAATGCCAGTATCCACACCGGCGGCGACTGACAGCCGCACATTCTCCTCAAAACATTGGATTCATCCGTGCTGTGCCGTGCCGAGGCACAACCCACGTAAAGTTAATAATTTCGCGAATAACTGCAATTGCAGATTTCGAACAGAGATGGCGACAAAGAGAAATGCATCCCTGAAGTACTTTATGTGCTCCTAAACATTTTCAATTAGAAGTATGAGCTTCTTGGGGAAAAAAGTAAGCATCAAGCCCTGGAAATGTGTACATTATAGCTGATAATATGCTTCAGTTATTCAGTATGCTTCAGCTTATATGCTTCAGTTCTTGCATCTGTGATCTTGGGCAAAGAAAAACGTGACAAGTCCCCCGCATTTAAATGATGTGATAGTCACGCGATGACAAAATGATGACCCACTGCTTAATATGTGCAGCTGCAAAGGTCAGTAGCGGTCTTAGATCAGTCATCAGATTGAACTGTCTGCCCCAAAGATATTGATGGCATTTTTTACTGCATCAGACTCAATGCTTCTATCTTGAATTGTGAATACATTTTCTCTGCTGGAGACGGAGTACTGAATGTGATTTATATGCAACTGGATGATTGTCCCCATTTGGTTTTATATTCTGAAGGACTTCGCCAGTTCCATAAGCTGAATCATCAAATGCTAGATTTTAGATTTTAGATTTAGAGACAAATGACGATCACAATGAACTAATACTTTTGTCACTGGTCATCAGTTCTTTGAAAGCACTTTGCCCTTTATTCCAACTTAACTGGCTCTTTTAGAAATGTGTAACTGGTGCCAAGATTGTACTTAGGTGTGGTGTGAAGCGTCCACCCAAATATTTTTTTTCACATTCACACACAATCTTAACTTCTCAAATGTCCCTCTATAGAAGGGGTGGGCAATTAATTTCCCCAAGAGGCCACATGAGAAACTTGGGCAGTTTCAGAGGGCCGGACCAATACACTTAACTCAGTTCTTCCCAATATATTATTTCTCTTTATAAAAAACAGGAAATGGAATGGAAATTATTTATTTGAAACAGGGACAATGCACAAATAAACATTAAACTTGTTAAACAAGAGAATATGTCTTGGGCCAGGTTATAGCAACAATTGCTCATTTCCACCTGTAGTCCCTGGGTAGGTATGACAAATTAAAAACAAAAAACAATTTTAAAATAGACATTTCACAGAATTATGAATAAAATGATGTCCATTGAGATTACAAACAAACAAGTTTGAAAAAAACAGAACCAGGGAGGCCATCAGCCCATTTACTCTCTGTCTCCTCTCTCTCCAACAAACACACTTGAACAGTTCAGTAGCATCTTAAGCACACACCCACACCCACACACCCACACACCCACACACACATAGGTATACTGTCTCAAAGATGTGTGCAAACTTGCTTACTTAGCAACCAACTCTTTGTCAGGCAAGAGAAAGTGAGAGAATCTGTACATAAGATATGTTCCGTGGGAAGGGTATTCCACTGCCTCATGGCCACACATGAGAAGGAGGAACTCCCAAATTGGGTTTTACGTTGTGGGAAGCTACACTCCCCCCTTGTGACACTTCTAGTTGTTCGTACTGTTTTTTCGGAGCAGAGTGTCACAAACTTTTTCAGAGGGGGAGCAGTAGCACTATATATGATTTTATGTAACAAAGACACATTTGAGTGTTTTATTAGATTATCAAAACTAAGTATATCATATTTGACGAGTATTTGACAGTGATGATAATAACGTGTTTTTTTATCATGGATCTTGAGACAGTTTTTATACAAAGATTCTAAAGGTTTTATGACTGTTTTACATGCCTGAGACCAGGATGTAATGCAGTACAAAAAGTGGGGGATGATCATTGCATTTAAATAAGTACTGGATGCTTCAGTGGTGAGAGAGTTTCTTATATATCTAAAATGTACTAAATTAAATTTCAATTTGTTGCACAATTTCTTAACATGACCTTTAAAACTAAGTGTGGAATCTAGAGTTACCCCCAAATATTTAAATGTATCTACATGTTTTATAAGTTGGCCATTTACTAAAATTTCCGGATAAGTTTTAAGTATAAACCGGTTCGTAAAAAACATAGTTACAGTTTTTTCAACATTTAATGTGAGGCATGAGTCATGTAACCAGTCACTGACCTTGCTCATGACACTTGATACATTTTTGGCTACGTCTGTTGCACTTCTCCCATGGGTATATAATACTGTGTCATCAGCATACATAACAATATTTATGCCCTTGCAGACCGAAGGCAGGTCATTAATATATAAACAAAACAACAGTGGCCCTAGAATTGACCCCTGTGGTTCTCCCATAGTAGAGACAAGAGACGTAGACAATGTGCCATTTATTTGCACACATTGTTTTCGATTTTATCAAGTATGATTTTATCCAATTTTGGACATTTGTGGAAATGTCGTATTTGGCCAGTTTGTGGCCTATTAAATGAATGAAACGGAAATATGGAGCACACAATTATATCACTATTTAATGACCATTCACAAAAAAAGTTTTTTTTCTGTGTTTCAAAAACTAGCATCACAACTTTATACAAAAAAGCAAGTATTTCAAAGACCAGCATCACATTAACTATATAAAAAAAAGCAATAAATACCCCCAGAGTTGGCATTTATGTAGAAAAATCAGTTGCCTTGACTTTTAAAGCAGCAGTCCATAACTTTTGGCACTCTAGCGGTTAATAAACAGAACCGCATGTGTCTTGCGGAAGAACATTGCAGCCGGAGCTACTTCTCTCATGTCTATGACGAGTCACGCAGGCACTGGGCTACTCTGCAGCGGTTAACCCGACCGGCCTAAAATAGTCAGAATATAAACACTGATTATAGGTGTACCATAGTTATTCATGATAAGACAAAAACACGGTTTGGAAAATGTATTCATGATGTACTAAATTTTGTAAACTGTACATTTTGAACAAACAAAAAAAGTTATGGACTCCAGCTCTAATTGACCAAATACTTCACGCGGGCCGGTCAAGGATAGCCAGAGGGCCTGATGTGGCCCTGGGGCCGTACAATGCCCAGGTCTGCTCTATAGGGACAAAACTGGATGTAGAGACATTCTGGTGAACTTTGAAACTTTGTATGCACTGCAGATGGGCAGGGGTGAACTACTTTCAAACTATTAAAACTAATAATGTAAACTAATATATACATTCCTTTGGTAACTACTTAAATTACATACACATTGGGAAACCTAATGGCCAAATAAAATTGTTTGTATTTTTATCAACTTCAAATTGACGCTTTCATCAGGCCGTTCCCTACAACAACCATGTCTATGGTTTACCCTGAGAAACAAGGCCGTTCCCGATCACTCTTTCTGCCGACTGTTTCCAAAGTTGTAAGTGCTTCTTCATGCATGGCTAACAGGAGACAAACCTCCTCCTCTAATCCCACTTTTTAAATGAAGAAAGGAGAGAAAAACAGCTTGTGAATTCCCAATGGAGGTGAAGTGACGGATTGAATGGACTTCACTGCCCGATGGATCCCCTTCTGAGATCAGTGTTCATGTGGTTTTTAAGGTCTTGCCTCTCCTTGGATTTCTGTTGCGCAGCTTTAAAAAGAAATGTGCCCAAAAATGTAGACTATGAACTCATCAGGGTCGCCAGGGTTACCAATGCATGTAGAAGTTTTGTCTTCCCGTTTTTTTATTTATTTAAATCAACCTCTCACTTGGTTGTAAAAAGTCCTGTGCAATAAAGACTTTGAATAGGTTGGCACAGAGTAAGAGGGTGGTATCAGAATCTTAAAGCAGAAAAATGTTGGTTTTATCCTAGTAGTGATTTGGCAAATATCCCTGATGCTGCTGTGAAGTTAATGGTGTTAATATAAAGTGAGCGCATTCATCTTTGAGCATATTTGCCCTTACAAAAATAGTATACTTCAAGTTCATTTTATTAAAGGGATAGTTCATCCAAAAATGAAAATTATGTCATCATTCACTCACCCTCAAGTATTTTTTTTGTCCATACTATGGAAGTCATTGGTGCTCCATTACTGTTTGGTTATAAACATTCTTCAAAATATCTTTGTGTTTAGAAAAGAAATTCATACAGGTTTGGAACATCTTGAGGGTGAATAAAAGATGAGAGAATTTTCATTTTTGGGTGAACTATCCCTTTAAGGATATATTTTAATTTTGAAGGATAAGTATATATTTAAGTATACTTTATGTGTTAAGTATACTAATTTCAATGTTCTAATAGTATACTTGTAAGTGTACTATTTCAGTACTATTTGGGACTAAATTGGCCCACTTTTTAGTGCATAAGTATACTTTTAAGAATAATTTAAGTGTAACAGTAGTAAACTTTGAGTACACAACTAGTTTTCAACTACACTTTTTGTTTGTACTGCAACTCGTGAACTTGTAGGTATACTGATAGTTTACTAGTCAAATACTTGTAGCACTTTTTTTTAGTTTATGAAAGTACACTTTGAAGTATACTCTGTTAACTCCTAGTTTAGTAGTTTTATACTGCAAGTAGACTTGTAAGTTTTCTTTAAAGGGGTGGTATAATGCCCTTTTCACAAGATGTAAAATAAGTCTCTGATGTCCCCAGAGTGTGTGTGTGAAGTTTTAGCTCAAAATACCCCACAGATATGTTTATATAGCATCATGTTAAAATGGTCACTTTTTGAGGGTGAGCAAAAACGCACAGTTTTTGTGTCTGGCCCTTTAAATGCAAATGAGCTGCTGCTCCCGGCACAGGGGGCGGAGCTTCAATAGCTTGCACTCACACACACATGCACTGAAAATTTCAAAAACTTGTAGCTTTTCATATTCAAACCGGAGTCAGACAATGATGGAGAGACTCAAGAAGAAGTGACAACATGTAGAAGCAACAGGACATTTCTGAATGGTTAGTTGATGAATTTATGTAGCTGATGTGTAGTTATCTTCTAGTCATTGATTAGCATATTCTGTCATGATAATCTATAAATCGCGTTCAGGGGGCGGGGTTTATGTAAATTCTAGGGTTGGTGATGTCACTAACCCGGGAGGAATGTCGTGTAGTCTCTACCAGCCGTTTGTTGTAGTCCTTAAAGGTACAATGCGCAACATTTAATGTTAAAAATACCCGTTTTTCTAACCCATACATGCTTAAACAATTGCCTGATGGGCTGAATGAGCCCTTCTCTGATCACTGCGATTGCCTCTATAATCCTGTACAGTAAAATAAATAAGAGGGATTCGGGACGGAATTTGAGACTGGGCGTGACGTCATGCGCGTTCACGCTCACCTGGCTATGTCTGGTTGCAGTTTCGCTTGTCGCCAGAGGGGGCATAGTTCTGCAAAAACTCAGAGACTTGCGCATTGCACCTTTAAATAGCAATTTCTGTAAAAGCAAATATCTCCCTTTGCTTTGAACTTTTGAGTGTTGTAACTTTGCAGATGTTGTTTATGCTCAAACAGCAACATTACACACTAACTAAAGTTAGAAAAGTGAAATCATAATCAACCACCCCTTTAAGTGAACTTAACATCATCCTTAAAGTTTTAAAGTAATGTAAACTATAAGTATACTGCTATGTTCCTATTTTGTTTTTCATTTTTATATACCTTTAACTGTACTTTAACTCTATTCCCTCCTGCGCTTTTAAAAAAAAGTTGCCCTTCAGCGGCAGCATTGAGCAAATCATTTTTTTGTCAAATACTTTGACCGGATTGGATTCAAACGATGATTGTGTGCATAATGTTTGCATAATGTGTGCATGAGCAATGCTTCTATTGCTTATTCTGCTTATTGAGAAAATGCTTAAAATGCTTAAAATGCCTACATATTCACTGTATAACAGTGAAAACATATTGCCGGAAAATTCTGTCAGAAAGCAATGGTGAGGAAAGAGTTAAAGGGATAGTTAAAAAAAAATGATATTTTTATAAATCTATAAACACCCTAAAATTAAAATTCATCATTTACTCACACCGGTATTGTTTTAATGCCGTATTCCCTTCTTTCTTTTATGGACCACAAAAGGATAAAAAAATAAAGTCCCTTCGCACTCATCCATATAATGGCAGTGAATAGCGACCAGGGTTTAGTGAAAAACAAACGAAATTTAATGTATTATTTAATGAAATTCTTGACTTAATGCATGATCTGATGAAGAGAAAGCAAATGCAAAGCATTAAGGGACAAGTGTTCTTGTCAGCTTTTATTCTCTCATATCCTGTAATTTTCTCCTCTTGACTCCTCTCATTCTATCATCTCCTATTCACCTCTCTATCCCCCCTTTCTCTCTTTTCCCTCTCTCGGTTTAATCCAGATTTCTGCTGTAATCCCTTCATTTCATGTAAGGATCAGCCATCACTCATGGGCTTAAACACCCTCTGCAGATGTAGTGGATCTGCTGTCTGTAAACTTCTCACACCCAGCGCCGGTCCTTATATTCTGGGGGCCCTAAGCAGATTTCTAAAAGGGCCCCCAACCTATGCTTTCACCTTATAACCCCCATCCACCAACATACACATCCTACACCGAAACCTTATTGCAAAGTGAACTATTCTCTGATGAACTTGATTTTTAGCCCCTTTCACACAGAGATTCCGGAAAATACACGGATAATGTGTCCCGGGATTTGTCCCGGGATCATTTGATTTTGGTTCATTCACACTGCCAGTGATTTTCCGGAATCTGTGAGTGCGTTCACACACATCCCGTCAGGGGCGTAGCACAAGATCCCAGGCCCTATGCATAGGCAGTCCTGATGGGCCCCCATGTTCCTCAACCACCCCCCATTTCACCCCCAACCACACATTTCAAACCTCTCTAGCCCTGTCTCTATCGACTGTCCTGCACAGTTCATCTTCATATCTCGGTAACCCTCCGAACGTCGATCGATGGGAGCAGGATTGGGCACCCCTGCTCTAGCCTACTTTACTGTGGTTACTAAGTTTAAGCTAAATGATATTACAATATTTTTTTGTATAAATAACACCAAACGTAGGCTATAAAATTGCTAATTATTGCTGATTTTAGATATTATAGCCTATTCATTTAAAATTAAACATGTTTCAAATTAGGCTATTATAATGGTGTGTTGTATGCAAACAGCATTGTTAGTGTACAGTTTATTTATTTAGCCTTTACCTCAGATTACATGTATAACCAAATTATCATCTGAAAGTGTATGTTCTGCTCTTTCAATGGGTCGTCTCAGTTCATTTTGAGCACCAACGATCGCGGAGATATTCAAGGAGTTTAGCACTATAGATTTCGTGTTATAGTTTGTGCTCACCTTTCTTTGAAAAGAAGTCAGTTACCAATTGTTTCCCTTCATTTTGTTTTCTTTCCTTCTCCTGTCTTTCCTTTCTTTTTTGGTGGCCTGATTTGGCTTTCTTAAAGAAAGACATTCTACAGCAGAAGTTTGCGCTCCACCAGATGCTCAACTAACTAACATCAACAAAATGCGTGCAGATGGACTAAACCATTTGGCGCATTAGCAAGGGGTGGGACCGTGAGACCTTAGATAGTCTTTACTTTTTTGTATACAAAATGTAGTCAGTCAATCAACCAACCAAGTTATTCAGCCAATACACTAACTTTATATTTCATCTGACATTCATTATGAAATTGAATTAGGAAATGAAAATATCCAGGTAAAAGTAAAAAATATTCCAGACTTTTCAAGGGCCCTCTCTCCCCTTGGGGCCCTGGTAATCAGTACTGGTTTTAGCCCCAGTCCGACGCCCCTCATCCCGTAAACACACGTGCCGTCAGGATGTGTTGTAGAAAGGCCAGTCTAATCTTCCGCTACCGCTCTCTCCATTGTAGTCGAGCACTTGGTGGATGTTTTTACGCAGCATCTTAAGTTTACTAATGATCTGCGCTTTCGATCTCGAGAAACCACGCTCGAGCATTTTTTTCCGGATTCGGTCGTACACTAACCGTTCCACAAAGCTGGCGAGCGATCTCAGCTTCAGTGTGGATAGTAAGGAGCTCCTGCTCTCTGCTTCATTCCAGTTTGCAGACATTTTTTCATTCTTTCTTTGTTGATGATGAACACAAACTTTCTTCTAAGAGCAACAAAACACCCCTTACGGCATTGGGTCCTGGCTTTTGTTCACATAGGGCGCGTTCTGGGACTGATCCCGGCAATGTTACTACGTCCCCATCCCGACATCGATCCCGGCATCAATCCCGGGACGTGTTTGCGTTCACACAGAAGGCACTCAAGCAATTTTACGGCAATTTCCCGGGATCAACGCGCTGTGTGAAAGGGGCTTTTGTTTATCCTGGAACAACATTTCAGTCAACCAATCAGATTTGAGGGACAAGTTTACAGTTTATGTCAAGTTTAGGCTTACAATCAGGTTTGGTGCTTCTACTTCAGTGTTATTCAACTATCATTTCCCTCTGATATTTGGGATAACTTATGGGTAGGGTTAGGTTTAGGGGTAGGACTACATTTTTTGACATGAATGTTGTTCCAGGATCAACAAAATATGTCTGTCTTGACCAAATCACGGTGTCCCTTACTCAGTATATGTTTCAAGATATAAATCTGAAGATATATTTACTTATTAAAGGGCACCTATTATGCCCCTTTTCACAAGATGTAAAATAAGTCTCTGATGTCCCCAGAGTGTGTATGTGAAGTTTTAGCTCAGAATACCCAACAGAATTTTTTACAGCATGTTTAAATCGTCATTTTTTGGCGCTCAGAAAAACGTGCCGTTTTAGTGTGTTTCCCTTTAAATGCAAATGAACTGCTGCTGTCGGCCCAGGGGGCGGAGCCTCACGAGCTCGTGCTCAGAGCCAGGACAATCTCATCTGATGATATCAAAATAGAAACTCTCAGTTGCTGTGTTCATTTCGACTCGGAGTCGGACAATAATGCCCACAGAGCCAGAGAATATATGCTGTATGGAGATAGAACAGGTAGTTTAGTTTAATTACAGTTATAACTTATTTGTCATCTGCTTTTATCCACTATTAATGCAAGCCTGCCAGTGGCGGAACTAGAGTTTTATACATGGGGTGGCCAGGGGGTGGCCACACACACACACACACACACACACACACACACACACACACACACACACACACACACACACACACACACACACACACACACACACACACACACACACACACACACACACACACACACACACACACACACACACACACACACACACACACACACACACACACACACACACACACACACACACACACACACACACAGAGAGACACAGACACAGACACACACAGACACAGTGGAAAAGCTTGTGGAAGGAATTGGGTCACTCTGTTTGTGTCTATAAGTGTTGAACATCCAAAATATTTGCAGAAAACAAAGCTGAAGCACCAAGGAGATAAGATACAGCATGTGTCTGTTTTTATTTTTTATTTATTAGATATAGCAGGCATCAAGCAGACATGTCCTTGAAAAATTAAAAAAAAATTATTGCCCATCAATATAAAATCTTATCCTAGGAAGATTTAATACAACATAATTCTTTCTTTATAATAATTTATAATCATTCTTTCTAATTATAATTATTTAATTTACAATAATTTTTTTGTGTTCATTTTTGTGTGAACTATCCTTTTAATCTGGCAAAATCATCTCAACTTAAATTCCTGAATTGGGTATGTGATTGACTGCCTGTGTCTGGTAGATGCTCTGACCTGTTGCTGGTTCTGAAGTCTGACCACACTGACTCTGACTAGCCAGTGGTGATGCAGGGGCTGGGGTCTATTTGCACCTGATCTGCCTGTTAGTCCAGTCATTTTAAGACAAAATGGGGGTCAACCTTGAACAGATTGCAACAGAAGCAAACTCAACTGATTTTGTATCCTCAATATGTCCTGAGTAAGGGGAAAAAAAGTCCAGAAGAATCCCATTAGGGGAAAGTTTCGAAAAAGACCCAAATATAGCCTATTCATACGCCTATTCATTCTTTCTCTCACGTGAATGGGGTAAAAAATGTTAACCTTTAGATATCACCATGAAAATTACTGAGTTGATTACTTACATCAAGACAAACAAAAAATGTATTCCAAGTTTTTTTTAATTGTTTGTTAACATGGACAAACGGTGCATAATCTAATTATGTATGTGCTAATTAGCATAAATACCACAACAGATCTAAACATTGGGTATAGCCAGGTGAACATGTCTTGTTGAATCTTGTTGACATATAACAGTAAAAGACTAAATGTTAAGGTCTGAATGGAACCCATTACGGCTACCCATGAGCATTAATACATAGAGGCAGGAAGAAGTACTTTAGAAACCAGCCTTTATTAATTATTAAGAGATAGGGTTTGGGGCTGGGTCTGTGGGACTGTTTCTGGGGGACGAGTCTGAGGGAAGAACAGGAGACAATGGTAAGGAGAATGCAGAAGACAAAAGGTAGGTAAAATAAAAAGTGAATCCCCAGAAACAGTTTTCGAAACTTTCCCCTAATGGGATTCTTCGGGACTTTTTTTCCTTACTCAGAACATAATGAGGATACAAAATTATTTGAGTTTGCTTCTGTTGCAATTTGTTCAACCTTTTTTCATAAAATGACTGGAATATGTTTGTGCTTATTTAAAAAGAACTCTGATATCTCTCCCTTTCTTTTCATGTTTAATTGAACCTGTTCAAAAATATGACAAATTTAAAATATGATTCCAATCATATTCATATTCTAATCATCATCCAATTACCAACATTTTTATCTTAACTCTTTCTCGCCAGTATAAAATAAAATGGTGTTTTTGGTCATTTTCACAATTTCATGGCACCCCAGAATATTTTGTTGTATGAATATCTGAACATACCAAAAGAAAGAACAGACCCTGTGCTTTAAAAAAAAAAAAAAAAAATTATTCTAGCTTCGTGCGTCTTTTTTGATCAACACTTGAATGTTGGCAAGTTTCATAAAAAGCAACATGAGCAAAAAGCTGAGAAAATCGCATTTTTATCAAAGACTACATCTAGATCAGATTCATAATGATGATCAAAACACAGTAGATCGAGTCCATCAACACCCTACACCCATAAAGCTTCATAGTCCTATAGTGATCGCATTATGATATCGCTTGTTTCTGCTCTTCTTTGCATGCGTTTTGATCTCCTATCCTCACATTAGCTAGAACATTTGTATACTGTAACGTAGGCTACCGCAAGGTACTATATATGCGTGTATTAGGCCTAATGTAGGCTATTCGGAGAAAACCACCCTGACGCTAAACCTTAAAAACTTACTTCAAATATGATGTTTTCTTTTTCGGTTAAGTTCGGTATCTTGCAACCATCTCTCGTCCTCTGCTCGTCCGTTTGAAAACTGTGCGCGCGCCGCGCTGCCGGCGAATGTAATTTTTTATTTATTTAAAATCAGCATCAGCAACTGCCAGTAGCAAATACAATTTTGGGGTGGCACCCGGGGTGGCCAATCGCATGTCAGGGGTGTCCAGTGCCGGACCCCCCTCTGGCTCCGCCACTGAAGCCTGCTGTAGTAGACCCCGTCTGAATGATGACCAAAATATACTGATGAGTTCAATTAAGTTTATTGTACATCACACAAAAGATGAAGCGTTAGTTTTACTCCAGAAAATCACTGTAAGACCTGAATAAACACAGTGCGCATTAAAGTCTTATCCATAAACTCTCTCTCTCCCTTTCATTATCATGGAACATTCACTGCAAGTACACAAAACACAACTAACAGTAAACAAATATATACACACCTTTTCAGTGGGCGTTAAATAAACTGGTAAACTGTATATCCGTAAAACGACTCGATGAGCTGTCATAAAGTGCGCGCTCTCACTTTCATTTCTGCCGTGATCAGTAACGTTAGTCCTGTCGCTCTGAAGACCATCCTCGAGTAACAATGAGAGTAAATGAAGACTGCTATATTCATTCTTACATCCAACAACAACACACCTCAATCACTTAGAAGACATTCTTGTCTACAGCTGCTCAAGAGTCGAAACAATGGAGGACTCTGTGTCCAGCTCACTCAGGGTGGGTCTATGCTAAAAATGCAGTGTCAATCAACAGTCGTGGGCGGGGCCTGTGCAAAGTGACGTCACATTGCCCCGTTCTGAGAACAGCTTGTTCTGAGACAGTGCTTATGATTTATGGGGATTTTTTTAAAAGCACTGGGTGGATTTTTATCATTATAGGGTGGTTGTGTACACACACTGCCAACACACATTTATGTTCAAACACCATGTAAAAGTGAATTTTGCATAATAGGTGCCCTTTAAGCAAACTTTTACCCTTTTAAAAGAGTTTGTTCTCAGAGAAATGTATCAAAAGTTAGTGAGATTAATGCTTTAATCAAGCAAAACACCTGCCAATATGAAAATTAAAATAGAGAATAATATTGCCATGAGTGCACGTCGAGCAAAAAATCCTTTAATAAAGAAATCCAAATGGCACAGGTAAACTCAGGGAACGGGTATTACAACCACATTACAAACAATTCAGGACAAAGAACTGACTGAAACTGAGGGCTGAAGTACAAGCGCAAACAAAGAAGCTAACGAGTTAATTAATGAATGGGATGAATCAATGAAACAGGAAAACTTGGTCAAAGGAAAACAGCAACTTTGTCGCTTCAAAAAGTTCATAAAGAGTTCGTAAAACTAATCCATGTGAATTGAGAGGTTTAGTGCAAGTTTTCTGAAGAGACTCGATCGCTTTATATGATGAACAGATTGAATTTAGGCTTTTAGTCACGTATAAACAGGCCTAAAACTAACTCTTTGCCAGACCTGCCAGTGGCCGGTGACTCAAGAAAATTTACCGGACACATTTTTTTTCTCTTTCAGTGGCATTACATCGGTTGTAACTTTTTATTTTTTTAATAAAAGTGGCTTTAAAGAGGGGTGTGTATACTTTTTATATCAACCGTGTCCATTATATCCTGTAATAATATTAGACTGTAGAATTCTGTTATTAACAAATCAGAATATAAATAGGCCTACAACTAATCTAGAATCTAAATACTGCTGAAATATGCTATTTGAGTAACAGCTATTCAGCAAGCAACAGTGCAGCTCCCATTTCGGATAATAATTATGTATATATATATATGGTTTATATTAGTGCATGAATTTTCTTAATAAAATAATGTAAATTAAGTTTTTTCTTTTAATATTTTTATTCACAGTATTCTTAAATGCAATGCCACACTAGATGCAATGCAATACAATATTGTAAATATAGTCACTCCTCTGTGAGTCGAACCTTATATCGAATTTAGTTATTTTTACAATATAGCACAACCTTTTGTACTTTGCTGCTTAAATAAATCTCTGTAACACTGAAACAATTTTTTTTTTAAAGTTTAATTGTGTGTTGGTGCTCCTCTGATGGGCAGCTGCAGTGTCGTACCTGTTCCAGCAGGTGGCAGTGTGTTGTACTCATGAGTGTGTGTGTGTGTGTGTGTGTGCTTTAGGTGACCATTCTACGAGGAAAGGACGGCTTTGGCTTCACCATCTGCTCTGACTCGCCTGTTCGTATACAAGCAGTCGATCCAGGCAAGAACTGCTCTGTGTCTGGTGTGTGTGTGTGTGTGTGTGTGTGTGTGTGTGTGCGCTGTGCCAGAGGTGCTGCTGAACTGAAGGCTGGGAATGTGTGGTATTTCTGCGTCATGGATTATTAAGCATCACAGTCAAACATGGGTCAGTGTGAGTTTTAGGCGACATGAGTCACAGTTGAGTAACACTCACTGTTGTCTTTATAAATGTTGTGTGTGTGTGTGTGTGTGTGTGTGTCCTCAAAGATGGCAAAATCCGAAATCCTTGTCCATGTGGGGACATTTTTTGGTCCCCATGAGGAAAACAGCAGTTTTTTTTTTTTTATGTAAAAATGCTAAATGTTTTCTATGATGAGTTTGAGGATATAAAATACAGTTTGTACAGTATAAAATAATTCGGTAACACATTACTTGAAGGGATGTGCTTAAGACTGACATGACACCTTCATAATCATGACATGACACATGTCATGAATATGAAGGAGGGTTTATGCATGTTTATGACAACTGTCATTAAGTGTCATTCGCTCAATTATGACATTTTTAATGCAAATATGACATTGTTTGAGATGTCTTTGTTGTGACAACTTGACATGAACCAATACATCATAACCTGTCAGTGTCTTTGTCATGACAACTTGACATTACCAAGACAACATAAATTGTCATAAATAGGTCATAAACATGACATAGCAGATTAATTATCAATTATTAATAATTAATTATCAAACTTGATAAATTATCAAACTTAAGAAACTACTTAGCTTCAATCTACTTAATGTCATAAATGACATTTTAATGACAAATTCAATTGGTCAAGAGATATATTCATAACACAGTTATAATGGCCTCATGACAGCCAATGTCAAAACCAACCACATGACAGTTTAATGTAATGTTGACCCATAAAGCTCAGTGGTTTCTTAAGTTTGATAATTAATCTGCTATGTCATGTTTATAATATATTTATGACAATTGATGTTGTCTTGGTAATGTCAAGTTGTCACAACAAAGACATCCTTCTCAAACAATGTCATATTTGCATAAAAAATTTCATAATTGAGCGAATGACACTATGGGCCCTATCTTGCACCCAGAGCAATTGACTTTGTACACCGACGCATGTATCATTCCTATTTTGCACCCGCGCAAAGCGGACTTTTCCCTCCACAGAAGCACGTCGGTAAGTTAGGAAATACACTTGCGCTCCCGGGGGCGGTTCAGCGCAAAGAAGAGGCGTGTTCCGGCGCAAACGTTCCTTCATGCTATTTTGCAGGTTTAGAAAACAATTGCGCCACTAACCAGGAAAAAATAGTTTAAAGTCAGTGGCCATTGCGCATGTTATTCATATGCTATTTTAAGGGCGCATGCTCGGCCATAATCAATGTAGCGTGTGCACAACGCGCACTTCGATTCTCTCATCTACACAGAAGCAGCAGTTTTCATTTTTGCAAATCATACATTATTACGATAGATAGATAGATAGATAGATAGATAGATAGATAGATAGACAGATAGATAGACAGACAATTTATTATAAAAGCATACATCTAGCTTACACATTTACCAAAATTATCCTACGCCTGTTTAACCGAAGTTAATTTGGGTGGGTTTCTCCATCCCCAATGTCCCTGACGAGAACGTTGGTCTCCTCGGCTGTGAACCGCTCCTGGCGCGCGCCTGGCAAATCCACCGTTATAATAGGAATCCGCTTTAGAACAAGAGCGCCTGCTCTTAAAGGGAATGTGAGATGACGCTCTGATTGGTTTATTTCACGTTACGCCCAAACCACACCTATGAATAATGAAGCTACTTCAGACCAACCCCTTTTAGATTTGCGCCGGGCGCAATAGTCATTTATCCTGCCGGGAAAATAGCAACAGCGCCGAGACCCGCCCACAAAGTTACTTGCGCTTTGCGCTTGACACTTGCGTTTCAGATCGTTAAAATAGGGCATTGATGACAGTTGTCATAAACATGCCATAAACCCTCCTTCATATTCATGACATGTGTCATGTCATGATTATGGTGTCATGTCAGTTTACATACAATAATTTACAATAATTCTATGTCTATGGAAAGTCCCCATAAAACATGGAAACCCAACATGTGTGTGTTTGTTCCCTCAGGTGGTCCAGCGCATCAGGCTGGTTTGCAGCAGTTGGACACTGTTTTGCAGTTAAACGGTCAACCTGTCAAACACTGGAAGTGTGTAGATCTTGCACATGCTATTAGGTACATATAACACTATAGTTGTGAAGATCAAATTATTCATAATAAATTTACTCAGGCACGCTGTACGCATAAGCTACTGTACAAGAAGAAACGCTGTTTATGACCTTTACCTGATTAAAGACCCTTGTGAAAAAGTACATACTTTAAAAAAACCCACTTATTACAGAAATACTATACTTTAAAGTAATACATTTAAGTGCAAATTGAATGTTATGTTTTTTTGAAAACATTTAATTGCTATTAAATGAAAATATAGTATAGTTTAAATTTAAATTAAACACAACTTGTTCAACTTTTTTTTACCAAATTAAGTAGGTCATAAGTACTTCTTATGTATTTCATAATTAGCTACTTCTGTTGCCTTTAAAATACAGTTAAAGTGTGCTGACAAGCATTTATGGTAAACTTAAAATATACTTTAAAATAATTTCTTTTGAAATCTGTATATCATGTATTTTAAATATATTAGTAATTACACATTTGCAATGATGCAGTTCTAATTTAGTTCATTTAAAATATATTATCTTTAAATGCAATATTGAATAACACACTACAGTTAAAATTATAATCAAGTACTTTATATGTTAGTACACATCAAAATACGTGTAAGCACACAACACTTTAAAGCACGACAAAAGATTAAAACAATTATTTAAAATGTACTTTTAAGTAAAAATGTTCACATGATTACAAAGTGCACCTTTTAAAAGTGTAAGAAACATAGTCATGAAAGTGCACTCTCTTTCAGTACACTTGAGGCCTTTCATTTCATTAATATTATCTGCAAATAAATTGTTTTCAAAAATCTACTTTTAAGATTTGAAGTACTCTACAAGTGCACATTTAATTCAAATCAGCTCATGTCTTTTTAACAAGATGAAACCTGTTAAAGGTGTTGACACAATCTTACGTTTGATTATTATTACTGAGCTAAATCTTTGCTCATAAACACACTCAATAATTAATTAATAAATCAACTCTTCTTTGTTTGCTTCTCTTCCTACGTTTGTTCTGTTATCTCTCACTCTCTCCAGAAGTAGTCTAAGTGAAATCACAGTGGTAGTTTGGCGTACGGGACCCTCTGTGAAGTCCAACTTTGAGCGACTGATCCATCATCCTACTTACAAGTCCTCTAACTATGACACTCCAGTTTCCCCGGCTAAAAGCAAGAGGTGGGACCAACCGCCCCCGCTCCCGCCCCTGCCCCCCCACCAGCGCAGCGGCCACAGGGTGTTAGTGAACGGGTCCGACGGGCGGGTCGGTGGAGGGAGAGGATCGGGAATCCTGTGGGGAGAACGCAGGAGTGCAGGGGACGGCAAGCCCGGCACTCAGACGCTTCGAGGGACGCGTGTGAAAGCATCAAACGGGGACGATTACATCATCCTGTCTCCTGTTAATCCTGGAAGCCAGGTAGAGCCAAGCTTTGTCCATCATTGTGGTGTCTCACAGCTGCTTAAAGGGTTAGTTCACCCAAAAATGAAAACTCCGTCAGTAATTACTCTCCCTCATGTTGTTCGAACCCCGTAAGACTGTCGTTCATCTTCTGAACACAAATTAAGATATTTTTGATTAAATCTGAGAGCTGTCTCACTCCTCCATAGGCTTCTCTGTAATTGAAACTAGCTGGCCCAGAAAGTTAGTAAAGACATCGTTAAAATAGTCCAAGTGACTACAGTGGCTCAACCACAAGTTTATTAAGCGACGAGAATGCAAAATGAAATACAAAATGAAAGTAAAAGATAGCAGCCCCTACCGGACGACTGCGGTCACATATAACACAACATAAGTCCAGGCCTGTTCCTCTCTTGATCTTCACTGTCGCCGCTCCTCCTTTTATGCTTCCCCTCCTCCGTGAGAGATATGAGACCGGTGCGTCTCACAGGTGTCGCTCATTATCAATCACGCCACCGGCCCTCAGCCTAGTCCTGCTCGCCACAATAGACACACAAACAATATTTAAACCTTGATTTTTTTTTTAAAGGCACCCAAAAGTTTAAAAACCTTATATATAGATATAAACAGCAAGATTCTCAATTCCAAGTGTTCTCAAGAAATGCCAAGCCATGCCAATTGTGTCATCATCAAAATTGAAACACAAGAAAACCTTTATATTTAAATGTTTACAGAGTTTTGTGTTTTAAATTTG
This sequence comes from Leuciscus leuciscus, assembly GCF_965113295.1. Lineage (NCBI taxonomy): Eukaryota > Metazoa > Chordata > Actinopteri > Cypriniformes > Leuciscidae > Leuciscus > Leuciscus leuciscus. The sequence goes on along the minus strand of NC_138729.1, from coordinate 3,516,212 downwards.
ATTTTAAATGTAGAATCAATTTTAGTGTGAATTTATTAGTGAATCAAGGTTTGGATGCAGATCTTAGTGAATGAGACCCATTGTTTCCATTGAAAAATATCTTTATAACAAACCATGTATCAGTAACTTATTAGGCAACTATTACAGGACACCTGTGCTTTCATTTAAATCCGTACTTAACACAATACATGTTACACGTCAAAGAATTATATTTCCGTTTGTTATAATCAAGCCTACAGAAGTGGCCACAAGGTCTTTTACACACTGCACATGTAAGCAACACCAAACCGATCTCACGGGGAAACATAAAGGAATAGTTCACTTCAAAATGAAAATTCTGTCATCCTTTGCTCACCCTTAAGTTGTTTCAAACCTGTATGAATTTCTTTCTTCTGCTTAAAAAACAAAGGAATATATTTTGAAGAATGTCGGTAACCAAACCCCATTGATTTCTACTATAGAAGCCAATGGGGTCCATCAACTGTTTGGTTACCGACATTCTTCAAAATATATTCCTTTGTTTTTTAAGCAGAAGAAAGAAATTCATACAGGTAACGTCAAATGAATTTGTACAAATGAAGCCGAAGGTCCAACCAGCCTAAATATTGAGTGAACAGGCACACAAACAGTGCTTTCTAGATTGAGATAGTCCATATTATTTAACAGTTTATGGCTAAAGCTTGGGGTTTGGGTTCCACTACACTATGTAGATTGATGATCATTTGGATTTAAATGAGGTCCACCTCCTCATGTAAATTGCAGTTCACAACAATCTGGTTGTATTGCGAACTCCCGCACTATATGTATCACTATATTTTATGTATGAATGAAAATGCTTCCAGTGTAAAAGCACAACTTACATGTTGCTTGTGTGTATTGTGTGAAAAAGGCCTAATATTGTAATCATTGATTCATTAAAGTAGTGAGAAAACTCTTAACATGTACTTTGTCTCAGTGTCTTCACTTGTTGACTCTTCAATATTTCCAGGGATTGGGCTCTGCTTATGGAGACAACCACAGGACATTAAGTAAGTTCCTCTTTCCTTGTGCATTTTCTATTCGTGGTGTGGTGCAGTGGTTAAGGCTCAGGGTTTGGAAAGTTACTAGCTTGAGTCCTACAAAAAGTGAGCCCTACATTGTGTCCTTGAGTAAGAGTCTAAAGCAGGGCAATGTTGGGTATTGTAGGGTAATGGCACTGTATTTTAAAGTAATTGCTCCCATGTGATGCTGCTTATTAAGTGTTTTTGTTTAGTTCTTTAACTGAGATTCACCAGACAGAATTTCGTTGTACTATGTATAATGACAATAAAGTCCAAGTCCAAAGTCAAGTCAAGTCAAGTCATTAGACTGCAAAAAACATAAGAAGAAGAAAGAAAAAAAGATTTGTGAATTTGTCAATTTCATGTGCGAATGCCCTTGTTCATGTTTTGTTTGATCCAGTGCACACATTATGGCTTCATTTAAATTAACTCATTACATTCATTTCTATCCATGCCTCTACTTCTTATTAGTAGTGGAGACTGACATTGGAGACACAGACAATGGCGGTGATGTTTTCTCCCATATGGCACAACCTACTGCAGAAATACTGACCAGAAAACATGGGATTTTCATCAAGGACCTGCTTACAGGGTCTAGGGTTGTCATATTGGCTCTTCTATACTTCTTTTCTTTTCTTTTAATTGCAGGAATACATAGACATTTTACAAAATACACATACAAAAAAAAAACCACAGACAACAACAATTTAAGAATACACGAAAAAACAAAACAAAACAAAAACAAACAAAAGATCAAGAAAAGAAAGACCTTATAATTTGAAATATAAGGTATTCAGTAATTTAACATATTTTACCCTTTCTCTTGTCCCCCCACTCTCCTCTCCACCAAATTCTCCAAACAATAAAAATGATAGTAAAGATAGTAATATGATTTAGGGCCCTATCTTACACCCGGTGCAATGCAGCGCCAGGCGCGACGCAAGTGTTTTTTGCTAGTTTCAGTCCGACGCAGTTTTCATTTTCACGTCCTGCGCCGCGTTGTTTAAATAGCAAATGCATTTGCGCCCATCTGTTCGCCCATGGGCTGCTGGTCTGAGAACCAGGTGTGTTCTGGCGCATTGTTGGCGTGTTGCTATTTTGAGGCAACAGAAATACACTGCGCCATTGACCAACTGAAACCTGGTCTAAAGTCAATGGCACAATATTTTTTTTGTTATTTAATGAACACGTTAGTAATGTGCGCCTATAGGCGGGTCCACAACGCGCGTACACACTGCTTATTAAACACACAGGGACGCACAACAGCACACAAACATGCCAAATATTTGAAATAAAAGGATTACAATGTAAAATATGCACCCCCCACAGGGCCAGCCCGACCCAGGCTCTTCTATACTTCTACCACAGAAAATGTCTGTTCATTTATCCATCTGATATCTGACTGAAATCTCACCTACGATCTTTACTTTCTACCAGCTGGCCAGATGTTCCCCACACCTCAGACGCCTGTTCCTCCACCTCCGGCCACTGGTTCCCAGTCAGCACCTGGACTGGCCAGCAGAACCTGCTTTCTGCGCCGCTCTGGCAACAGCCAATCCAAAACACAGCAAAGTGAACATTACCAACAGCCAACGACCACCTCAAACTTTGCCAACTACCAGAACTGCACCATTGTGAGGTCACACATGCCTCACGCCAGCTATGGTACCTACGTTAAAGTGACACCTAAAATCCTCATCTTCCCCATCTTTGTGCAGGTAAATCTTCCATATCTTCAAAATAAGCACAAACATTAGATAAAAAGATTTACTGAGCTCTAGTAGTGATCTCTTCAGAACATAACATAGATAATACTGTAAAAAGCAAGTTGTCAACAGGGTTTGCTAATAGGAAATGTTCTCAGAACTGTTCTGGCAAGCTTTTCTCAAAATTATGAACATACCTTCTTCCAGTAATGCTAGTAGAACGTTTCTTCAAAGTTATATGGTCTATAATAATGTTCTCAAAACTTTAGCACAGAAACGTTATTTTTGACGTTGTTCATACCATTTTAGTTGGACGATCATCTAATGTATTTTTTTTTATGTTACTACTTGTTTCAGAGAACATTCAAAAGTAACGTTCCCATAATGTTTGCAGAATTCTAAAATGTAATCAAGAGTTTATTTAAATAACACTTGCCTGACAGCTAATGCTACTGCTAACCCGGACGTCGAGGTCACTTCAGTGGTTTGGGAAAAGCACGTAAAAGTCCTGGCAGAAAGCAATGCATAAGGATGTAGTGTAACGACGCCCAGTTCCAGGAATGCACTAATATTTTGTTGGTAGTACCAGTTTGCAACAAATTATTAGTTAACACTAAGTTGTAAAAAAAAAAGAAAAAAAATGTGGGGATATACTGGCTTTCTGCCAGGACTTTTACGTGCTTTTCCCTAATCACTGAAGTGACCGGGGGGGTTTGGCTCAAGGTCATGGTGCAAAGGACCCTAGGTTGATTTTACTTTGAACCATCCCTTTAATGACTGCATAACCAAGAATGTTTTTAAAACATAAAAAAAAAACTGGACGTTTGAACAATCAGTGAACATTCAGAAATAACGTTAACGGGAACATTAGCAAAACGTTCTTAGAACATAATATTTTTTAGCTGGGATAGATTTTTCATTGGACATGAAGTGATAGTCCAACACAGCACTGAACTGGTTTATCCAGTTTAAGTCCTTAAAATCAAACCTAAAATCCATTAATATTAGAATGTTCTGCATATGGCCAACAATATGAAGAAATATGCATAGGAATATGAATAGAGTAAGTGTAATCTCAAAATGTTTCTTGCTCTCAACAGCCAATCAAAACACAAACCATATTTATTCTTGTTGCAAGTGAATCAATATTTAATGTATTATTTTTGTAGTTTTTTTTTCATGGTTTTTGTAGATAGATAGCATGTCACACAACCTGTCCGAGGTTGTCTTTTGCATACTTAAATACAAACACAATTGTCGCATGTTACAGTGTACTATTGAATATTCTATAAAACGCTGTACTTCTAGTTCAGCACTTTCTTCAATCAAACCAGTGATTCTGCTTCTCTCTTTTCTGAAGCCTATAGATCTGTGTAATCCAACAAGAACACTGGTGATCTCTGAAGAAATGATTCTACATGAGAGCAGGCACTTCTCTATCAAGGTAAGAGATACTCTACATACTGTAGTATGCATGTGTATTTAGGCCATTTCACACTTGAAATTGTTCTAAAAGTAGTACAGTTTTATAACTTCATTAATGTGGGGTCAAGTGCTTTTTACTGGAATAAAATGAACTCATTGATAATTTAAGATTTATCTCTCTTTTCCCTCCTCGACAATGTCTAGTGTAAACTTCTGGAACCCTCTATTGTCCCTACTTGAATGGGAGAGTGCTGGGTCTCTCTCATGCAGTCAATAAAGCTTTAAAGGGGTGGCATGATATGTAAAACAAGATGTAAAATATGTCTTTGATGTCCCCAGAGTGTGTATGTGAAGTTTTAGCTCAAAATACCCCACAGATATTTTTATATAGCATGTTAAAATTGTCACTTTTTGAGGGTGAGCAAAAACACACCGTTTTGTGTCTGTTCCTTTAAATGCAAATGAGCTGCTGCTCCCGGCACAGGGGGCGGAACTTCAACAGCTTGTGTCCTTTTACCTCACACACACATGCACTGATTATTTCAAAAACGTTTAGCCTTTTATGTTCAAACCGGAGTCAGACAATGATGGAGAGACTCAAGAAGAAGTGACAACATGTAGAAGCAACAGGACATTTCTGAATGGTTAGTTGATGAATTTATGTAGCTTATGTGTAGTTATCTTCTAGTCATTGATTAGCATATTCTGTCATGAAAATCTATAAATCACGTTCCGGGGGCGGGGTTTATGTAAATTCTAGGGTTAGTGATGTCACTAACCCGGGAGGAATGTGGTGTAGTCTCTACCAGCCGTTTGTTGTAGTCCTTAAAAGCAATTTCTTTAAAAGCAAATATCTCCCTTTGCTTTGAACTTTGAGCGTTGTAACTTTGCAGATGTTGTTTATGCTCAAACAGCAACATTACACACTAACTAAAGTTAGAAAAGTCAAATCATAATCAACCACCCCTTTAATTGTGTGACATTGCATTTAAAACAATGCATATTCAGCACTTATAGTACCAACATTAACATTAGAGTACAATTAAAAATATAAAATGGAAATTGTTTATGAAAATTTATGAAAAAGTCATGTTAAAACAATAGGTAAATTGATAATGAAAATTAAATGTAACTTGTATTTAAATGTGGTAGTGTTGTAACTGATTAAGTGATTAACTGTAATTCACTTATGTTTCTTACTGAAGTTGCAGTCTACACACACTTTTGGTGCGTTATTACACTGTTGCTTCTTCAATATTGGTTCCAGGTTTGGGTAGGTTTAGGGTTTAATGTAGATGTAGATGTACATTTACATTTGACATTTATTCATTTAGCTGACGCTTTTATCCAAAGCGACTTACAATTGGTCGCACGCCTCTGGAGCAATTAGGGGTTAAGTGTCTTGCTCAGGGACACATTGGTGTCTCACAGTGGATTCGAACCCGGGTCTCTCACACCAAAGGCATGTGTCTTATCCATTGCGCCACCACCCCACTGTTCGTTATTTTAAAATGCGATAAGCATTAACATTTTAGCGACACTCCCTGGACATATCAATTCAGAACTGCGGTCATATGTACAACAACCAATATAATAAAACGTTGCCAGATTCACGTTTGTCTGTTTCAGAGAAAACTGAACACTCTTTTAGTGCCTCTCACTGGACATTTCATGTTGAAACTGTCGCGAAACGTGCAAAACGCGATGTAATGTCATTGTGCAGAAAAGTCGCCACAGGCATGTTTTTCTAATGAGCCTTGGTTGGTGAAAATATATCCATCTTGGGATAAATTTGGACCAAATCAGACCCAACTATTTTAGGGCTAAATAAAGACGGGCTGTGACGGGCCGACCTGATTTATTCTTGCACACTGGAATCATGTTTTAATAACACCATTATTTTCTTACTTTCCAGTTCAAGCACTGTCCGCACGTATCAGACTGTTCTTCTGAAACATCTGCATTTGATCCATTTCTGCTGAACTCTCTCACTTTCGCTCTTTTTAGGTAACAATCTTTATATACTCCGATCTGATGTTGGTGACCAGAGAGGATGAACCGGGACGATGTAATGTCCTGCAAAACCCACTGTACCTCAGACATCTGCAGCTGCGGGATGGTGAGTGACAACTACTTACACATTCACACACAAAAATCAGTGTTTGAGTTTCTGTGTCACAACACAAGTTCTCTTCAATAGAGTCTTCGACACAAACGCGATTTATCCACATTGTGGGCCCTATCTCAATGCAGCGCCAAGCGCGATGAAAGTGTTTTTTGCTAGTTTCAGCCAGACGCAGTTATCATTTTCACGTTCTGCGTCACGTTGTTTAAATGGCAAATGCATTTTTGCATAAAATACAAGATTATTATTGTGTACATAAAGATATGCTGAAATCCGGCTTCTCCCGTAGATGATCTGCTTGCGCACTTTTACCTCGCGCTCTGGAGACGGCTTCTGTCTTTCCACTCATGTCAAATTCCGTCATGTAAATAGAGAATCTGCCATGGAGCATTTAAAGGGAATGGGAGATGAGACTCTGATTGGTTTAACGCACGTAAATCCCAAAACACACCCGTTACTCATTAAGAGTATAGGGACGACCCTTTTAGACCATTTTTTCCCTTTGTTAAACTAGCAAAAGTGGATTTGGACACGCCCTAAGTGAACTTCCGCTTCGCGCTTTAGATCATGCTCTTAGATCGTTAAAATAGGGCCTTGTGAGTATAACCGACCTTGCCTTTACTTTAACTTTAACAGCTTATAGAGATGCTTTTAACTCAATGAGAGCGAAATTAAACCAGCGCCAGCGCAAACCCTCTTTTGGCTTTAAAAACTACTGTCAGGATTTACTAAAGACACGCAGTGAAACATTAGCGCTGAAAAGGCGTGGACAGTTATTTTTGCAAAACTGTTTTGCGAAACAAAACTTTCCGTTTTTTTGGTTTTGCTCTCTCACTCTAATTGGCCCTCTTTAGTAAATCTTGCCGCATGTGTTTTATTAGACAGGTGAGTAACTGTTTGCATACCTTCATTGACAGAGAAGTGATCAAATGCAACTGTAACAAAGTTCAGGAAAGAATAATGTGTATGTTAAACATAACTTTAATACAAACAGAATGAAAGGAGCGGCAGCGGCATATAAGTATTTTAAAAACTGCAACGTAAAATGTCCTAGTTTGTCCCCGGGTTCAAACCACAGTAACGTTAATAAAACTTGAATACAGTGGGAAATTCATAAACCAAGACAACTTGCAATAATATTTACAAAAAAGAAAAGAACAAAACGATACCCAGGCAGGGGAAAAGAAGACGGGAATTGGGCGGCAATCAAATAAATTTCAAAACATAACCCTCTAACCCATAACCAGTACTAAACTAACTAAAAAGAAAAAAGAAGAAAAGAAGAAAAGAAAATCTACAAACAAACAACACAAAACGTCCCATGATTCCACCCTCATTCACAGGGTCATAAAGCTACGCTTTCGCTACTGTTTTGCATAAGCGACCTCTAGCTGTGAAACTTGCATACTGTGCCTTTTAAAGGCTTAGAAGGAAAAAACAAGTAGAAAGATACAGCTCATTTAACTCACGACATGCCCTGTTTTATACGCTTTTCAGCAATATCAGTAGGATCATGCATGAAATGGAAAAGATCATACCATTATCAAATCACTGTTTTGCCCATTAGATATTACTGCAATTAATCAATTCAATAATAGATTGGATTAATTGAGAAATAAATGAAAGAAAAGGACAATTGTCTGGGATGATTGTTTGCTCAGATTGTTGCTGTGTCTTTGCTCAGGAGATTTAGCAGAGATATAAAATGAATGTTTGCTTTTGAGATGTCCTGAATAATTTAGTGAGATGTATATGACGTGTATGAGCATGTGACAGGATAACCGTCTCAGCGTAGCTAAAGATCCGGCAGGTGTCTGCACTGTACAGGACTGTACAACTGTCTCCTCTGATAACTGGTCAAATAATGGCATTAGAGAATATGAAATATTTGATCAGCATGTTAGATTGGTTTCTCACTTCCCTTATGGATGAATATGGCAGGGATCCGCAGTTTTGCTCCAAACCTGTTATGTTGAAAACTCTGTTGAGATTTGTGTTGCCTTTCTCAAAGCATTTTATGACCTTAGCATGTTTGTTTCCTCAGATCACAGTGAAGATCTGCAATTCTACTTGATCCACATGACAGAGGTGAGTTGCATAAAGGTGGTGTGCCCTTGCAGAACAAAGATATATGGGAATATACTGCAAAATATAATGCGATATATTACATACTAAATTTCCATATATGGGAAACAAGTGTTTTAAATAACAATAAGTGTATTACTGAATATAACATGACATACATTATGATATACAGGTGAAACTCGAAAAATTTGAATATCGTGCAAAATCATTTCATTTCAGTAATTCAACTTAAAAGGTGAAACTAATATATTATATAGAAAATTACATGCAAAGTGAGATATTCCAAGCCTTTAATTGTTATAATTTTGATGATTATGGCTTACAGCTTATGAACATTTAAAAAATATCTGAGATTTTGAATTTAGGGTTTGCATAAGCTGTAAGCCATAATCATCAAAATTATAACAATTAAAGGCTTGGAATATCTCACTTTGCATGTAATGAGTCTATATAATATATTAGTTTCACCTTTTTAGTTGAATTACTGAAATAAATGAATTTTTGCACGATATTGTAATTTTTCAAGTTTCACCTGTATTATTGTTATAATAATATAGTATTGATATTAGTGGTGCAACGGATCATCATTGATCCGTGATTCGTTCGGATCAATATCTTCGGTTCGGCACACACGTGATCCGCGGATTGATTTATGAAAAAAAAAGAAAGTTGTGCGCATGTTCAGTCCACACACAGCGTGGTCATGGCGAGCGGAGGAACGGAGGAGCTTGAACGCCCCGCGTCATTTAATTCCCCTGTATGGGAGCATTTTGGCTTCCCTGTCAAATATAATGATGAAGGAAAGAGGTTAGTGGATAAAACCGTGACGGTGTGTAGGCACTGTGGCACAAGAAAGCCATATGACAGTAGGGCTGTCAACGAATATTCTAAATTCGAATACATATATTCGAATAGTTTAAAAAAACAGAATATCGAAGGTGAAAATTAATATTCGAATGTGGAAAAACGCCCGCGGTAGCAGTGTAGGCTGTCTGCTTTGTGAGTGGGCGCGCTGCCTGAGGGATCAGGGACAGGTCATTTTATTTAACGTTAAACAAAAACATTACTAAAGTGTAGGCTACTGTACTGACTGAATAGATATTGCATGATCATTGCATGGTTAGATGCAGCATTTTTATGCACCGTCTGCAGGCTTCCACTGGTTTGATTATTTACCGTTTCATGTCAAGGAAAAGTTCCATGTTTATATACTGTAAAACTTCAATTAATGTTAATAATATTTGTTTCAATCACTGAATGAAGCCTGCTATATTTGGGACAAGAGTCGCGACCTTAAATTTCTTGTACAAAACTCTTGATCAGCACTCAACATTTGCTTGTTGTTCATTTAAACCGTTATGAACCGCAGAGAGCGTGACGCCTCATTCGCGCCGCAAGATCTCCAGACGCGCGTAAACGCGTCTTTACATTGACTTAACATTGAAATCACTCGCGCCAGACGCTCTATTCGCGTTTGGTGTGAACGCAGCATGGGTGAGGGCGAGAGAGAGAAAGAGGTCTGCGGGTCTTGGCCATTAGTTGATTTACTTGTTTTTGTGTTGGTAATACGTTGTCAAATATGTTTAAAGTTAAATAAACTACCTATACAAGTAGTTATGTCTCTTTGTATTAATTTGTCCTGTTATTGACGTAATGCGCGTCATTGACAAAATGCGCAACCAGATGTTCGAATAGTTCGAATATTCGTGTGTTTTTTTTAGAGGGAATATTTTTGAGCATGTTTGACAGCCCTAGGCTATATGACAGTGGAAACACATCAAGCATTGGTCCATGTTTAAAGGAAGGAGATATGCCTTTTATGTTGAACTTTAAGTTGTTTTTCATTAATTATGTTAAAAAGAAGATATTATGCCTTGTGCACTTTAAGTTGATTTTATATATTTGATTTTAATAATTTAAAAGTGTTAATAAACAAAAAAATTTTTTTTTTGCTGATCCGAAAAATGATCCGATCCGTGACTCTGATCCGAGAAACGATCCGAACCGTGAGTTTTTTGATCCGTTGCACCCCTAATTGATATAATAATTATATATTATTGTCACATATTTTTTCAATATATGAGAATCATAAATTCCTTATGTTTTATTCAATATATTTTAATATATTAACACAATATATTATTCTGTATATTTTCAAATATACTGTTAAACTGTTTAATATATTGATCATTCATAGGGAAATATATTTTCTTTTCATATGGGTGGTGTTCAAAATATACAGCTAATTAAATAATTTTCTTTGTTTACATGTTTGTAGGTGATAAACAAACTTGTTTTTGTCCCCTAATATGATTTTCGCAACTCAGGCTCATTGGAAATGTACTAGACTCTGCCTACATTTCTGCAAAGCTGCCAAACACACCTATACATACAAACCAGTTTCTACCTGACTAGTGGCACTAACTTGCTAACTTAATTTTTTTTATACACAAATTATGATTACAAGGGTAGATACTATGCTATGACCTGAAAATACTTTTACCATAGCGCATGATTTATAAACTAATGCATTTTAATGTTTGTATCACACGATCTGTTCCATTTGTAGGACTTTTCTGATGTAGTAAACTTGCTTGACAGCTCACCTGGTGTTTGCTCAGAGCAGTGTGAAACTGTAGCCTGCGCGTTTCCATTACAGATTTGCACAAAACTTTAGCGATTTTTTTTTTCTAAATGTTGACAAAAAACTATTGTGAAATGACGGCGTTTCCATTGACCGATGTTATGCGACTAAAACTTGATTTTTTCCTCTCGCGATCAGTAAAATCATTCCAAAAACCATGGCAATGGACGTTGGTAGGTTTATATACTATATCCCTGCCACTGCACAAGCCATTATTATTAATGGAAGGAGATGTATGTGTTTTCCAAGCATTAATGGTAAGGAACGACCCTTATTATACTTGTGAGCGGCACATATGAGGTGTTTCTGGGTGTTTCTCCCTCAGATCTGCTTCGAGGTCTTGATTGTGGCATTTATTTGAGGTTTAGAATCCATTATTCCTGTAATTCTTTTGTCTTATACGAATTTAATAAAGAACTCTGTCTCGTACGTTGTCCAAACACACCGCGTCATCTACGTCAGGTGACCAGTAAATGTTCAAAAACTGTTTCCATTGCATTTTTGCGAAAATTTCTTTTTCGAATTGTCTGAAAAACCACCTCATGCGAGCGGAAAAACTTTTTTTCGATAAATGGGAGTTTTTGCGAAATGTTTCCATTGGGCGTATTTTCAATTCGCAATTTCAATTTGCGCAATTTGAAGGGTAATGGAAACGCGGCTAGTGAAACACGAGTCACGATAAAAGATCTCAAAGACTTGCTTGGCTGGGTTACTTCAGCAAATGTGTTTTTGTCGCACATTTGCTCTTGTTGGCACTATTGGTTTGATTTAGTGTAGAGTTTAGTGTAGGTGTTTTTTAAAAATGCGACAAAGCATTAACCTTTTAGCGCCACTCACCGGACATTTCAAGTCTGAACTGCAGCGATTGGTACTACAACTAACAGAAAAAACCTTGCCAGATTCACATTCATCTGTTTTGGATGAAACCGAAAGCACTTTTTGTCCACTTGACATTTTACTTTCACAGTGTCATGAATCCTGCAAGAAAAAAAGAGGCCTAATATAGTTTTGCAGAAATGGCATGTTTTTACAATGAGCCTGGGTTGCAGATGTTTTGGTGTAACTTTTTAAAAACATATGAATATGTTGGCTGTGTTCAATTGCATGGCATAAATCTTACTTCTCTATGAATCTCTATGAAAACATTTACAAACGTAAAACATTGAATGTGCCACAGCCACACTTTTCACACAAATACTTACAAACACTAATGACATCACATTGGAAATGCAAAGTGTGACCTCATTTATGGTGTATAGCGCAAATGTTTAAACATTGTAGCTCAGAATTGATCAAATATACTAAATCACAGCTTTAATACAATTGCAAACAGAGAATCAATGCAATGCAAGTGTTTTCTTTTGAATATGTCACAACTCTAATTACACAACTTAAAAAAATAATAGCATCCCTTGAGACTTCACCATGATTGTTAATGATTGCGAGTGATGTAATTACTGGCTCATTGCTGATCACAAATTTCAGGGATAGGGTTGAGAACCGCTGATCAATCAGGGATGTGTTTCACGAAGTCAACTATGGTCGCAAGTTTCGTCGTTACCAACACAATTCAACAGGACTTGGCTAACGATGCTTTTGGGAAACGCACCTCAGGGCATCTGTTGTGATGTGATGGATATTTATCAGGCTCCATCTCTGAGTAATATAATGCAGGACTGTAATTAGATTCTTCTCTCTCCCGTGTCTCAGTGGACACTCGTAATGGTAGCTGGAGATGTCACTGACCAGAGAGAGAGAGAAAGAGAGAGAAACCCGCCCAACTAAGAGAAAAACAATCTCATTAGAGGAATAGCTCACGTGTCTGCATGTTTTTCACTCACTCCCGGCTTCCTTGTGCAATCTGTGTCCAGGTATATGGCATCTCTCTTTCTTTTGACTAGTATGATGACATTGAGGCTGTGCAGACTGACTAGCAGATTCATATGTAGGAACAGAAAAAAAAAAATGAATGTCAGTTTTTTTCGGTCCATGTTTAAAGACACGTTCTTTTTTTGGTATGAAAGTGGGATTTCCAAACTCTGGTGTGCATTAACCGACTTTGCTTGAACTCTGGTGCCATCCGCAATTGGAATGAAAACCGTTTGTCCTAACACGCAAAAGTATAGGGTGACCCCCTGGTTATTACTCTGTTGTGGGACATAGATATATGGGACAATGCGGGATACGTGTGAGAGAGATAAATTTACTACCATTATACCATGCAACTATTGATTTACATCAGTTGGAAAGCCTACTTGCCATCACGACTGATGATGACATGTTTTAAATCACCTATAAGCCGGTCACCTCTGTGACCGGCACTCAATTTGCCCCGGTTTGAGTGCTTTTTGTGTAACAGCAGCGGCTGCGGGCACATGATCTAAAGCTCAAATGTAATTGGTCGGTCCATTTCATTGCAGGGTGATGGGGAAAAAATCCCCTGATTGATTGCGATCGGTGTTGATAGCTCTATAGGGATCTATGGTTTTGATTCAATGGTTTTGACGCGCTCAGTGTGAAAGGCCCTTATCTGAAAATGTTTGCTTTTGTCTGATGCTGCATGCACTCTTCTAGGTCTCAGTATATGATAAGTCTACGTTACTTTTCTGTAAGGACCACTATCGTCAAATACGATTGACAATTAGCATACAGTTAGGATTGGCGGTATGGTTCTGTTCTGTGCAGCCTAGCATGGATAAGAGCGGGGAGAGCAGCAATAACCCCCCTTAGGGTGAACAGAACAGAACCAACATGAAAATATGCAAATATATTTAATTCAAGATTTTAAAGTACAACATAATTAGAGAATTACTGATACTAATACTGAAGGAGCTTATATACTGTATGTATACAGTGATAGGCGTCGCATTCCTATAGGTAGACGTGGATCAGCTGAGAGTCAGCTGATGTGAGCTCGACTAACGTGACTTGCTAGAACTAACGCTACGCTTGATTATTGTCATTGGACACAATTCAACGAAATTCAGTGTGGCAATTCTCAAAAAAACAACAAAGAACACTTAAACATTGCATTTAAAGTAAATAATATAAAAAGTGTTAATGTCATGAAACCCCCGTTTCATCACTGGTCGTTTACAGCTCAGATTTGAAAAAGACTCAAGAAATGGGCGTGTAAAGTTGGGGGAAAAGTGGGAGTGTCGAGGATGGGAAGAGGGGAGAAAAATATGAGCAGAGAAAAAACAAACAAACAAACAAACAAACAAACAAACAACAGAGTTAGGGAAACCTTGATGCATTTAAAAAAATATAATGACAATAAACTCTTTATAGACTATTACCAACTATCATAAACAACTACGACATGCATATCTGAAGGACAACAACGCAAAGCTGAACAGGCGGAGCTGAGCGAACAGCGCTGAAATGGTCACAATTATGAATTCTCCACTGTGATTGGATTAAAAAGAGTTGATTCTCATGAATAATGCAGAGAAAAGCTCAGAAACGCATGACGTAGACGCATACTATTCGGCCACGGCAGCCAAAATAAATACCTCACTTTTCATGACGATGTTTCAACTTTGCTTTTGCATTTTAAACCGGATGAATGAAATGGCTGAGAAACAAAACAAAAGAAACAACAAAACAAAACAATTTTCCCTCAATAATAAACATAGCGAGTGCTCTAGTTGTTTTCATTGACGTGCAATCTTTACATATCTAAAACAACACACTTTAATAACAGTAAGAGACTGTAAAATATGTATATTTGACATGTTAGCCCCCTGACGGTATATTGATGCACATTGATAATAAAATCACAGAGTGCTTTTTTTGCTCACTTTGAGGCGCAAAAGAGGATTTGAGGATACTCGACTGTTTTGGTCTTCAAAGTGAGCAGAAAAAAGGTTCATCAGGGAGAAAAGGGTCATTACTAATTAGTGGGGGGAAATCCTAATGGTCATTAAAGGCTTTTATCACTTTCCACATGTTAGAGGAGTTCCAATGTGGCCTTCAATATGCCTTTTATACTTATGCTTTATCTCTCTGATGCCTGATCTAAAGGCTGGATCCCGTGCTTTGAGCAGAAACTGTACTTTCCCTTCATGGCTTCTGGTTAGGGAACACTTTGATGCTTTTTGTTGTTAAAAATCTTCATTATTTGTTCATTTCACCCTACTTTTTTACAATGGCAGCCTGGCAGGAGAGAGACATCCCCCTGCACACACTAACCAAACATACGCTACATTCAAAGACACACAAATAAAATATTGAAGAAATATTGAAGAAATAAAGAGCTTTCTCTTTATTGAATTGAAATTGCTTTCAAATTCTTGAAAGCAATTTCAAGAATTATTTAAAGTACTCATTAGCAGTATCATAGAGAAAGAAACAGAGATAGATGTGTCAGTTATTTCTAAAAACCATAAGCATTTCTTTCCTCTGGGGACATTGAGAAAAATACATTTAGATGGTCTATGTTACAGGTTGATATTGCAAAGCTTATTAGGATAAACTGCTGTTAATCCTAACAAAGATGTGTAAATAAATATATTTCTGTAATGACCACTCTCGAAGTGTTTGGCATGGTAATGGATGTGACAATGTTGGTATGTTTGTCTTGACGAAATAGGTCTGCGGCTGCTGTTGTTAAATACACAGACACGCTGCGGTGAGCAAGAAAGACATTCTGCTGCTGCACAAACAAACATAGCACACATGAATTACCCGTAGCAGATCTGTACAGGTGGAGCTGGGGAAGCGGGAGGGTTTCTGAGAGCACTGCACTGCCACAGATAATGCTAACCAAGTATTTGAAGGTTGAGAAGCGAGCTCATTGGCTACTGATACAGCAGGAACCAATCAGCTGTGCCCTATAGACCTTATGTAGCCCCGCCCCTTTTCAGCGCTGTGCTTGTTGTCTTTTGTCTTCCGGTTTGTATTTCCACATCGATCTTAAGAATTTATGAATGAACGGCTCGTATTAAAATCTTAAAGGAAGATAACTGTCGTTAACTCTACAATAAGTAAATCCACTTCACCAGCTCATTACTCTTCCACAGCGATGCCATAGAAATATACAGAGCTAACGCTAAAACGGAAGTTCAAAGACAATAGTCTAAAGATGTCTGCGCACATGTTTCTCTGGCGCATGAGGTCTATAGAGAATGATCACGCAGATTGAGTTAAGGGCCAGCGCTATCTTAAGTTTTATGACAGAATTTTGCATTTCAATGAAATTCACGCCTGGTTTGTAGTAAAGGCCATTTATCAGCCAAGTATGATGAGTTTAATATGTGACATCAGCGCTTGACATTACCACCCGCCAACCTGCCAAATGTGTGTGTATTTCAGCTGTGTGTAACGCAGTCACTCCTACTAGCCACTTCGGTGGGTTGAATTTTATATATAATATATACATTTTTCAATTGTAGTCTTTTAAAAGGGCATCTGAAATAATAAACTAAGTGCAATGTAGTGTTTAAAAAAAAAAAAAAAAAAAATCTGAAATATCTGAAACGCTTGCAATAGTCATTTTCGATAGAATAGATACTCTCTCTCATCTCTCTGACAGCGAGTGAGGAGATTCGGGTTTGTGTGTAACTCGTTTATTTCGCTCTGGATGAATATTGTTGGTAGCCTAGAAATCTAGACGCACCCTAGCGGCAGCAACATTTATTTACATTTACATTGTCATTTAGCAGACGCTTTTGTCCAAAGCGACTTACAAATTGGGACGAAATTAAGCAAGTCATCGTGAAGAGGCAAAAAACAACGCAAGAAGTGCTCAAAATACGAAGTTCAGGCATTATTCAGAGTAGCATAAGCCCGATAAGCGAGAATTTGCAGGAATATATACATATATACAATTTATTTATTTTTTTATGAGGTTAAGTGCTCACGGAAGAGAAGAGTTTTTAGCTCTTTTTTGAATGTTGTCATGGATTCTGCATTCCGGATTTATTTTGCAGCCAGGGTCAGTCTAGCAACTCTCCGTTGACTTTCGTGCTGTAAAAACCTAAATTGGGTCAGGCCAATCACATCGTGTATAGAGTAGGCGGGGCGGGCTTAACATAATGACGACAGAGTTGCGACGGTTCCCTGCTACTTGAAAACAAAGAAGAGCTGCTGCTGGAGAACAGTCTTTCCAATCGGCTTTGGCCGCGACTCTTGAGGCCTTGGAGTTAAGCTTTTCTTTGAGAAAAGAGCAAAGAACGGCACTTAAGTCATTCTTAAAAAAGGAAGATGTATTCGTAGTTTGCCGGCCAGATTCAAAAGTTGAATCTATCGACTGACGTTAGCTCCGCTATTGGGAAAACGCTCTGGTTGGTTGAAGCGCTGTCCTATTGCGTGCAGAGGGAATTTGAAAGACAGCCGTTTATCCCGCCCCTCGGATTGAGCCGTGTCTATGGTGAGTTGCCAGACCTAACATCTTGATGTAGGTCTGGCTTGCCAGGCTATATTGTTGGTGTTTCAGGGCTTGAATTTCGGCATGGGATTGCTTTAATTGCGCATAATTTTACTTATTCCCGCAGATTTGTGTGCAGAACACAGTCAGTTATGTTTTAAGTGAACGTAGACAGAAAACGCACGTGTAACAGTATAATAGATCCGTGCGTCAGGTCTTAAAGTGACACCAGCCTAATATACCTGATGCCAAATTATGAGATAATATTAAAAATATCTATATGGCAGTTTTTCATGATATAAAAAAATCTAAATGTTCAGGGCAGTTTTGAGTACTTTTTTCAATTAACAGTTAAACATTTTTTTTTTTTACTGACATTGTTAGAGCAGTACTTTACTTTTACCTGCAAATTTGTAAAATCCTTCTATACAGCCCTAACATAAACCCTGGCTGTGATATTGAAAGAGTTTGTCGTGGGTTGGATTAAAATGGATTACACAATCCAAAAGATCATCAGATCAAAATATGCTCTGCCATGGACTGCAGAAGTCTGACTGGAAACACATTTCCTCAGCTGGGCTATAGTCGTTTGCCTCTGAAGGCCTGGAGAACGTGTGCATGTGCGTATCTCGTCTCCACCCCCTGACTCTCAGATGCTGCGGTGTAAAGCCTGCGCTGATCCCTCACTCCAGGCTGACCGATGAGGATCTGCAGACGGGAGGTAAGAGGCATCTGTTGGTTTTCACGTGTTGACGAGGACGTGTTTTCCCTGGAAAAATGTGCACTGCTGTCCGGGGGCAGACTGTGTGGAGCTTGATTGGGTTTACAGTTCAGAAATGGGAGACATTTTTGTGTGAAAACCGATAATATTTGTGAGTATTTTCACAGTTCTCAAGTTCTCCTTAGCTTTTGGTGTTTGATTAGGTCTGATTATTGTGACGGATTATGTTTGTAAGCACTGTTAGAGTTTTATGTTGTGTTATGTACAACACTTTGGTCCGTTTTTATGGTTTTGAAGGTGCTTTGTAAATACATTTTGAGTGAGTTTAATATGCATTTGTAAAATCTTGACTTGATAAATGTTTGGTAAAAACAATGTATGTTAGTGAAAAGACCCAGAAGTGTTTTTGTTTTTGCACTGCCAAAAATGCTTTTCTTACTTATAGTATTTTTGTCTTGTTTTCTGTCTAAATATCAAATAAATCAAGATTAATTTTCTATACAAGTAAAATTACGTTGATATTATGTCTCATTTTCAAAAAAAAAAAAAAAAAAAAAAAAAAAAATCTAAATGTAGTTTTTGCTTAAAACAAGCTAAATTATCTGCCAATGGGGTAAGAAAAATAATCTCAATTCAAACAGAAACAAGATTAAGATTATTTTTCTTACCCCATTGGCAGATAATTTAGCTTGTTTTAAGCAAAAACTCACTTAATTTAGATTTGTCTCCCCCAGAAAACAAGACATAATATCTTATGCCATTTTACTTGTAAATTCATCTTGATTTAATTTTTTTTTTATATATTTGGACTGGAAACAATACCACACCACTACTATAGAATCGCTTTCAGAACGATTTTTTCCCAGCTGGTTAACAATGACAGCCAATCAGAACCCACCAAACTTTAAAGAGCTGGATCATTTAAAGCAGCGGACGACAAAACCTAGTATAAACAGAAATTCTGTCCGCTGGTGTGAACGTTAATATAGTTATAGTTATCTTTCATTCTTGGTGTGAATGGGCTTTGTGCTACAAGTAACCTCAAGTTGTGTGGTTTGTTGTTTCTATTGAGCTTTTTTGCTTGGCAAACCCATAAACTGACATTGATGGATGGACTTTAGCTGTATCTAGAGACCAAAATATCTAGAGACATGGGTGTTTAGATAGGCAAGCATCTAACACCATTTAATCGAAGCACAGGGAAGCATCACTCGCATTTTCTTCAGTCAGTCTAGTTTACCTAGAAAGGCACTAAAAGAAAAAAAGAAAAAAACTAACAAAATCTAACAAAATTTTGTCTAACAAAATAACCAGTAAAAGAGCAGAAATGTTTATTTTTTTTATTTTTTGCTCATTTGGACTCATAGCATACAATTTTTATTTTTGTGGTTTTCATTTTATAGTATTTATTTTATTTTATTTGTACCTCTAGGTTAGTAGTTTTCTCCCAGGATGCTGCAGAATAAAGATGATGCCTGTGTTTTTATATCAAGTTACTTGTCTAGAGTATTTTCCTTTTTTTCTAGAAAATGCTCACTCACCGTTCCTCCAATGTCTGTAATATCCAAGATTCAAAAACAATTTAAAGTCAGCATGAAACAGAAGTTGCGATCGTCTTTTCTTCACTTCGTATATCGAGTGAAACGGCTTCTGGAACAAGAACAAATGTAGGGCGGGGCTTGATATTTTAAATGGAGAATTGATTGGATGGTTGAGGTTTGCTATTGGTTGATCACATGTGAGTGACAGGTTGCCCCGCCCTCATCATCAGAGATGTTGCTGCAAGAGGAAGGGGAAGTTATTTTGATTCAAGATTATGAGGTGCATGAATAATAATAAAAAAATGATGTACATGATAAACCGTTTATCATAAATACTGCAATATTCCATGGAAATGTTGACTTCACGGTGACCTTAAGGGTTAAAAATGTTCCAGTGCTCTTTTGCTGTTATCTGTGCTTTTCTCAGAAGCATTAGTCTAATAAATGGATCTGATGGGCGTCTCTTATCTCAGGCCACAATCGCTCGGCACCCCACATGTATGCTGGCAAGCAGTCAGGTTATTTTAGCATCAGGAACAGGAGTCAACCTAGATTTAAACAAGACAGAGTTGGAGCGCAGGAGGAGTGAGAGTGCAGATTTGTTTTACATTTTGCTCTGTGTAACTAACTAAATTACATCATTAAATTACAGGACATTCAGTAGTGTGACAGCAGCTCAGCTCTCTTCAACATGTAGAGGTCTAGAAGCACTAAAGGCTACTTTGCTGTTTTATGTATGTAGCTTTAGACAACATTAATGTGAGCTAACCGGTTGGTTCGTCCTGGGTGATAGATGAGGCTTCAGCAGTTAACCCTGCTGGTAGATGTAATAACTAATCCGTCCTTCGGATGAGACGTTAAACCGAGGTCTTGACTCTCTGTGGTCATTCAAAATCCCAGGATGTTCTTCGGAAAAAGAGTAGGGGTGTAACCCTGGGCATATTGGCCAGATTTGCCCCTTGGCCTCTATCCATCATGACCCCCTAATCATCCCCATATACTGATTGGCTTCATCACTGTCTCCTCTCCACCAGTAAGCTGGTGTGTGGTGTGTGTGTGTGTGTGTGTGTGTGTGTGTGTGTGGTGGGAGGAGATTCCCCCTTCCATATGTAAATGCGCTATATAAATGTAATTAATTATTATTATGATAACTAATATGCAGAAAATAAATAAATAAATAATAGCTGGGCCTTCATTGATGCACTCTCAACCTTCACTTTCAACATTCATTCTCAACATGAACCACTTTGTGACTGAAAGTAACCGATTATGAGGCTCTGATTGCTTAGTGGTAAAAGGCAACAACCCGCAGCTCGGCAGTGTCAGTTAATGGGTGGTCATAAATGTAATCTTGGTAAGATGAGTGTTTGACAGCATCAATTATTCATTGTGTTCTGAGACTGTAATCTACCCATAACATCTAAGCATAGTTAGTTCGATAAACAGCTCTATTCTCCTGGGCATCTTTTTGCAGTTCAGTCAGCCTTTAGTGCACTGATATATTACAGATGCCTCTGTTTTTTCTTGCTTGTTTTTTTTTTTTTTTTTTTGCTTAGTTGTGTTTTCAGGGAAGTGTGTGGTTATTAGATTCTATGGCCCTTGTCAGCAAATTTGCCAGGTTGATGGTTGCCATCTGTAGTGCTTTGGCAGTGGAATGTTCTGAGAACTCTTTTGCCCCCGTTTGATCCCATAGGCTTTGAAAGTTTGTCGTTTTGGGAAATATAGCAAACTATCAGTCATATTATGTAATATAATGCCTTGGAAACACTAAAACTCTGTTAAAAAACCTAGTGAGCTTACCTTGCTGTCTACTGCGTACATTCTAAACTGAAATGAAACCTCATAATTCTATTGGGATGCAATTGCCTTTATGAATTAGAGTCTATTGGAATAGAGTTCCAACAGGGTGTTTTGTGTTTGCATGTTACCAAACTAGCAAGCCGGTATTCTAATAAGCATAAAAAACAGCACATAACGGACGTTTAGGTAAAATGAGAGAGTCTGAGATTGCCATATGTAAGAGAGATTCATTGATGCCTTATATATTGTGCAAAACAAGACACAGTGACTATAAAAAGTCTACACACCCCTATAAAAACAGCTGATTTAATGTAAGAATGAATCCAAGATAAAAATGTATATTTTAAGAAAAAATAATCAGGTTGTACCAATGTGCACACGCCTCAACTTATACTTGGTAGAAGCACCTTATGCTTTTATTTCAGCAGCCAGTCTTTTAACAGGAATCAACTTAAAGTCCTGTAGTCAATCATTTTATCCCTTAAAAGTTCCTTGGAAAAAATTAGTCATGCCTTTAAAATATCTTGAATGTAACTCGACACCCTTGCCTCATTTAGTATACGCGGTTCTATGAATATGCAAATGAGCCCCGCCTCCACTCACTCACTCAGCTCAGAGATCCACTGGTTGACGATCACACGTTGATCTGATTGGTTACAAGGTAGTTTGTGACGTCAGAAACACCAGCGATTTCAAAGCGTGTGTTTGAGACTGTCTTTGGTTCACTGCAATTTTAAGGAGAAAATACTCAGCAATGCTGTCGACTTATGAATTTACACATGGTTTGTCTTAAAGCATATTAAAAACACCACATAGACACATAAACAACATTAAAAGCTGGATTTTCACCACAGGGGGACTTTAACATCTTGATTTGTCAAGCTGTCAGGCTCCAGCATCTGCGCAACCATACATAGGACAAGCAGTTTGGAAAATGGATGGATGTATTTGTCAATTTTTTCCCACTCTTCCTTGTAAAAGAGCTTCAGATCGATCAAATATCCTGTCTACACGTTTTTTTCCGAATGGATTTACATCTGGGATCTTACTCAGCCATTCTTCTTCTGAAGCAATGAACTAGATATGTGTTATGAAGCTGAAAGATGAAATTCATATTCATCATCCACTTTGAAATGGAGGCTGGCAGAATTTGTGGCAAAATGGTCTGGTATTTGGCTCTGTCCATAATTCCTTCTATCTTGACTTCTGCTCCAGTTTCAGCTGACGAGTAGCAGTGATTCTTGTCCCAGAATGCTTCATCATGAGTTTTTGCCCCAGATGTTTTGGCCAAAAAGTTTGGCTTGGTTTCGTCAGACCATTGGTTTTCCCAAAATGTAGGTGGGCTTAGATGATGCTGTTGTCTTGCCATCCTACCCTATTTCCCAGACAAAGAATACAGGCTATTGTTAACACACACAGCAAGTGACCATACTTTCCTCTGCTGCTTTAATGTTGCTGTAAGTCTTTTGGCAGCCTCACTGATAACTTTAAATACTGCAGTGCAGATCTTCTGGCCAACCTTTCAGTAAGCAGGAACTGCACCATCTTTCCTCAATACACTCCGACAAGCGTTTGCTTCTTCCCGCTGGTTATAGTTACTGAATGAAAATAACCTGGAGTTTCCTTCACAAAGAAACTTCACATGTTGTTCCTCTTTAATGAAATGAGCTGCTAACCTCCTCCTGATCTGCTGAGATCATCACAAATGTCTGAAGACACACCTCTTCCACAAGCACTTAAGTAATCCAACAAACATAAACAAAGACAATAACTATAACTCATATTTTATATCTAACAATTTTAATAGTAATACAAATATTCTCTCTCTGCATTTTACCTACACTCTGGATTGTGTATAAATCTAGATAAACTTTAACTTAGCATTGTGCACTATGAATACTTTTGACTCTTTTGACAAATTGCTTGTGATATTCCACATATATACTGTATGTTGATTTGGATAAAACCATCTGCTAAATGAATACATCTAAATATATCTGAATGTGATAATCATAGTACAATTGTCTATATCAACATACCGATCCCACTTTATATTAGGTGTCTTTAACTTATGTACTAATATTTGAAATGAATCATTTGATACAATGCACTTATTTTTACGTTGTACTTATATTAAAAAATGCCTGCATGTAATTACATCTATAATTCATTTCTGTTATTACATCTATAATTACACTGTTGAGCCTTCCCTTACTCCTTTACCAACCCTTAAAGGGGTGGAATAATGCCCTTTTCATAAGATGTAAAATATGTCTCTGATGTCCCCAGAGTGTGTATGTGAAGTTTTAGCTCAAAATACCCCACAGATATTTTTATATAGCATGTTAAAATTGTCACTTTTTGAGGGTGAGCAAAAACGCATCATTTTTGTGTCTGTTCCTTTAAATGCAAATGAGCCGCTGCTCCCGGCACAGGGGGCGGAGCTTCAACAGCTTGCACTAATACAGTCATGCACTGAAAATTTCTAAAACTTTTAGTTTTTTATGTTCAAACCGGAGTCAGACAATGATGGAGAGACTCAAGAAGAAGTGACAACATGTAGAAGCAACAGGACATTTCTGAATGGTTAGTTGATGAATTTATGTAGCTTATGTGAGTTCTCTTTTTGTCATTGTTTAGCATATTCTGTCTTGATAATCTATAAATTGTGTTCAGGGGGCGGGGATTATGTAAAGTCTAGGGTTGGTGATGTCACTAACCCAGGAGGAATGTGGTGTAGTCTCTACCAGCCGTTTGTTGTAGTCCTTAAAAAGCCATTTCTGTAAAAGAAAATATCTCCCTTTGCTTTGAACTTTGAGCGTCGTAACTTTGCAGATGTTGTTTATGCTCAAACAGCAACATTACACACTAAAGTTAGAAAAGTTAAATCATAATCAACCACCCCTTTAAACCAACCAAACCTGTGCCTAATCGTACCCGTATCCCACCTCAAAAGCAGCACAAGTGTTTTGCAATACAATATGAACACAATAATACTTTTTTTTTTTTATGCAAGTACATAGTAGTTAAGGACACCTAATATAAAGTATGACCAACATACCACTGAAAACTATTACCACCTGATACTATCACTGTACCTTGGTACAACCACAGTACTAATTTGTAAGTAAAAAGTTGATGCTGATTTTAAAAGTGGTTCAACTCCAGCAGAGGTGACTTTCAAATATACTTGTATGATGTTCAAGCATTAGCTTGGCCTTGTTTCTAAAAGAGTAGCTACCTTGGAGACCAGCAGCTTTAGCTTTCTGGTGAAATAGCCCACCACAAGAGAACAAAGTTCGTTTGTTTCATATCAAATGCTGTAGATGGATCACAGTGGGGTTTTTGATGGCCACTGCTACAAAATAATTACAAAACTGCATACAAGCTAAATTTGGGCTGAGGTACCAATGATTAGCTATATTGCATATCGATTTTCTTAAAGGGATGGTTCGGAGTAAAATCAACCTAGGGTCCTTTGCACCATGACCTCGAGCCAAACACCCCCCAGAAGCCTTTTTTCCCCTTGGTTGAACATTATTAAAGTTAGAGCTTATTTAGAGATATCAGCCGGATGTCTTAGTGCAGGTGCTAATGGATCCAATGTTGTATCTCGTAAATTACCCCACTAATAATGCCCAGAATGGTACCAAACTTCTACAGTAGTACAAATAGGTTCTGTACTCATTAAACGAGGCATTGGAAAGTTTGTAAGTACATCAGGAGTTTATTTAAATAACACTTGCCTGATGGCTAATGCTAACCCGGACTTCGAGGTCACTTCAGTGATTTGGGAAAAGCACATATTTACGTAATTTACGAGATACAACCTTGGATCCATTAGCGCCTGCACTAAGCCATCCGGCTGATGTCTCTAAATAAGCTCTAACTTTAATAATGTTCGACCAATGGGAAAAAGGCTTCTGGGGGGTGTTTGGCTCGAGGTCATGGTGCAAAGGACCCTAGGTTGATTTTACTCCGAATCATCCCTTTAAAGGGATAGTTCACACAAAAATGAAAACTCTGTCATTAACCACTTCAGCTTTGCAACATATTTTGGATTTTTTAGAGAATTATGCATATCTGAATTTAAAAGAGTGTCCTACCCACATACATTGGAGTAAATGGATAAAAATGGTCTAATTTTACAGAAAACACTCTGAATTTTAACACAGTTGTGGAATATTGCATATATTTTATTGTATTTTTTAACAATTTTATGATAAACACATAAAAACATATTACTCACCCTCATGTCGTTCCAAATCCACAAGACTTTCGTTAATCTTCTGAACACAAATGAAGATCTTTTTGATGAAACCTGAGAGATTTCTGTCCCTCCATTGACAGCTACGCAACTACCACTTTGACGCTTCGAGAAGTTCATAAAGAGATCGTAAAACGAATCCAAATGAATTGAGAGGTTTAGTCCAAAATTTCTGTAGAGACTCGATCGCTTTATACGATGAACAGATTTAATTTAGACTTTTTACACATATAAGTACTCGTATTCACATATAAACATTGATCAGCGAACACAAACAGAAGCTCAACCGAACCTGCTTGACGCACGAGAACAAACCTCATTGGTTCTTGCAGAAGCTCAAACGTGCTTCGTAACACGAGAGTGAACCTCACTGGTTCTCACGAACATGCTCAGGCTTCCGTTGGTCTGATGTGTGAGCTGATGAATGTTTATGAGTGACTAAAAGCCTAAATTCAATCATACCTGTTTCTGCATCACACGGATGCTCGTGAGTTGTGATTTAACAGTTATGCTAATGTGCCACAGCCGGTGTTCCCGGTCCAGGACTCTGGATGAAGAGACCGGCAGCAGCTGGGAAATGTTGAACAGAAGTCTCTCGGTCCCCGAGGCTGCCAGATGCAGTTTATATCTGAGCTGTGGATCTGGCTGATGGTTGTTCAGGAACACATTTCTGGGATAGGACGTCCCCAGTTACTCTGTTTTGGGACGGAGGCTGTGTGAATTTGCTAATCTTTTGTCATCTCAGTGGAATAGTTGGATGTTGGATGACTTCTTAGAGTCCTGTTTCATAAACCCCATTTAATAAAAGCATGTGATCATTTTATTAAAGTGTCAGTCAAAGCATCACAACATAAGTTCATATTTTTCCCATGTGATGGGACGGTTATGGCGCTTTAAAGAAGAGAATCATCCAAAAAATGTAATCTATAAATCACTATCCACTTTCATTGTATGCAAAGGAGACATTCTTCCTAACATTTCCCTTTGTGAAAATGAATAATATGACACAGGGATGAAATAACATTTTTGTTGGTGAGTAAATGATTGTGTTTTGCGAAACTGTTCCTGAGATGACATCATCTGCACTGGGTATAAGGAGCTTTATAGGGACTGATGGTCTCTGACCGCTTTATTAAGTTGAAATGATGGATTGAGGAGAATGACTTGTATTGATTTTGGTGTTGTGCTGAGAAGCCACTGCGTTTCATCTCTCTGCAGACAATAACAGATCAGCTTCCTCTAGCATCTGTGCTTTTCTATCTTTTCTATCTGACAGCGGGGGAATATACAGTAAATATATCAAAACTTCATCCGTGACGCATGATCTGGTGTTAAGCTCTAGATCGGATGATCTGAATACAACTGCTGAGGGGAGACACTGCAGTGTTTACACCTGGCACACTGAAAAGAAGAAAAGAAAAAAACTTTAAAAATATAGTTGCAACATTTTAAGTTTTTCAGATTTACCTCACAGTTTACAGTAAAAAAACAACAATATTTCATTAACTAAAATAGTGTTAACCCTTTCATGCATGAATTATGATAACCTCAGTCAGGATTTTTTTTCCTATGTGTTTTTATTGCTCTTAGGGCTTGAAAAACAAGATTTTATTTTTTTATTTTTCATTTTACAAATTTTTCAAAGAGATTTTCAGATGTTGAGTGGACAGCATGCGTTTATGGTTTAAACTGAAGAGATATTGTATTAAATATAATACAATAATCAAACAGATAAAGTATGTGTATTTAACAAACTAATCAATCAAATTATATCAAATCATCTGACAACTATAACATATATACAAAAAATATAAATGCGAATTGGCAATTGAACTTCATACAACTTGTAAAATTGAACTGTGAAATGACTCATTAGATATTGCTTGATGCTGCAATATTTGTATTATCTACAAGAGTCTCCTAGGATAGAAGGAATGAGTGGATATTCCGGAGCAACTTGGCATTTCTGACTGACCATTGGCCATCTTGGTTTGGAGGGGGAAAAAATCGACACACAACGGCTTGCCACTTGGTGGCAATGTATAGGATGATGCACAAGAGTCCACTGTAGAGGTTGATGCACGACTTTGCCATAAAAATCCATGCATTTGCAAAAAAATGCTTTTTGAAAAGCTGCCCACTGTAGTGACCACTATGCATGAAAGGGTTAATATACCAAATTGCTAAAATCAGTTTTGCTACCTTTTGTCAACCACTTTATCAGGGTGGTAAAGAGAAAACCACATAATGAATCAAAGTTCATCACAAGTATTTCCACAAGCTAAATCGCTACAAATATAAATATTAAGGTACATACTATCACATATACACACAAATACAAAACACATTTAACAATATAAGAAGTAAAATGAAACCCTAATGTAATGAACATAACTGATAAGAAAAACTTCTGGGAATGTCAATTTACGTTTTCTTTTTACTGTAAATCATAAAAAATGTATGTTTAACAGTATTTTTCTGTAAATTTACATTTAAATGTCTTATTAGATCAATTACTGTTCAATTTCTGACCATATTTGAGGTAACTTAACAGGTTTTTACTGTTGCATGTTTACAGTCACTTACCATTAAAATTGTGATCTGACTTGTAATCAGATTTCAAGGAGTCGGTCTCTGACTTCTTGACTTAGTTCAGAAAGTAAGTCACTGTTATTGCAGATTGATAAAGCACAAAAAAAAAGAAAGAAAACTGTTCGATGAATCATTTCTAAATATCGAAATCAGTTCCAAATATAGCCAAATTTAAATGCAAGCACAAAGTCAATGTTTTGAGCATAATTAATATGTGTGCTTTAAATGATCTGCGTCTGCCTGTCGTTCCTGCCAAACCAAATACTGCAAGCTGCCCTTCCAGCCAGCACAACTAAGCCTCTGCAGATGATCCAGAATATGGCAGCGAATATGATCTCCAATAAACCAAAGAGAGACATGTCTCACCTCTCCTGTGTCCCAATTCACCTACCTATACTATGCCCTAAAAATATGTAGTCTTTTTGTGAAAAT
Organism: Leuciscus leuciscus; assembly: GCF_965113295.1. NCBI lineage: Eukaryota > Metazoa > Chordata > Actinopteri > Cypriniformes > Leuciscidae > Leuciscus > Leuciscus leuciscus. The sequence continues at coordinate 3,487,464 of NC_138729.1, read as the reverse complement.
AAAGTAAATACTTTTGAGTGTGTGTAGCAGAAGAATAGGCAAGCTTTGGGACCGCGTCATAAAATTGCGTTTTTACCACTGAAACTTGTCACCATAAAGCACATGTCAATCATGGCCACCGTGATTTTGCCAAGTAAGACATGTTCCTGGATCAACATATTCCTGGAATAACATTCCTGTCCCAAAATTTTGTCCTAACCCCAAGTACAAGGTGCTTAAAGTACTTGAAGAACTTTTTGACATTTAAGTCATGGAAAACCCTTGAAAGCAGCCATATTTATGAAGAGGTACTTAAAAAGTGCTTTACTTACTTAAAATACAATATTTTTTTTCAAAAAAACAAAAAAATTACATTATTTTCATGCAAAATTAACACTGTAGCCTGTCTGAATATACGGAGTACGGCAACATTATAATCTAAAATATTATTTATTGAAAAATAATAGCCATTATAAACTTTGTATTTAATATATATTATTAAATACGTTGTAAGTTGTATTTTGGATACCTTATATCTGTAATTTGAGTTTAAAAAAATCCTTAAAACATACTAAAGATAGTGTTTGATAAGTGAGATCTCGGAGTGTAGTCCTTGAAATCCAAAAAAGTAGTGCTTGAAAAGTCCTGGAATTTCTGTATTACCCTATCCCTACCCCTAAACCTAACCCTACCCATAACTTTTCCCTAAAATCAGAGGGAAATGATAGGTGAATAACACTGATGTTGAAGCACCTCACCCTGGGTCTAAGCCTAAACCTGACATAAACTGTAAACTTGTCCCTCAAATCTGATTGGTTGATTGGAAAGATCAAAGATGTTGATCCAGGAACATGTGGTACTTGGTGAAATCACGTTCACCTGTCAATCATCCTGTCACAGTTTACATCCTCATTTACATCCTCCAGATTTTATTTAAATAAATGTACTCAACTCAAACAATTCTTCCTACCATATTTGAGAGAAATCAAGTAGCTTGTTGATCTGCCAGTAGTGGGTCTTTCATGCAGAGAACTGTGCTCATGTTTTTTGCATAATGATGCATTTAGTTAATGGCCAAATGTATCTGCTGTTTTGCTATTCATATCTTTATAAAATGTTGTTGTGGATGAAATATAACAGAGAAAACATTAATTCAATATTTTTCATCAGGTTAGAGATTAATTATTAACGCTTTCTTGGTGTCTCTGCTTAAAGGGGTGGTTGATTATTTGACTTTTCTAACTTTAGTTAGTGTGTAATGTTGCTGTTTGAGCATAAACAACATCTGCAAAGTTACAACACTCAAAGTTCAAAGCAAAGGAAGATATTTGCTTTTACAGAAATCGCTTTTTAAGGACTACAACAAACGGCTGGTAGAGACTACACCACATTCCTCCCGGGTTAGTGACATCACCAACCCTAACATTTACATAAACCCCGCCCCCTGAACACGATTTATAGATTATCAAGACCGAATATGCTAATCAATGACTAGAAGATAACTACACATCAGCTACATAAATTCATCAACTAACCATTCAGAAATGTCCTGTTGCTTCTACATGTTGTCACTTCTTCTTGAGTCTCTCCATCATTGTCTGACTCCGGTTTGAACATAAAAGGCTAAAAGTTTTTGAAATTTTCAGTTCATGTGTGTGTGAGGTAAAAGGACACAAGCTCTTGAAGCTCCGCCCCCTATGCCGGGAGCAGCAGCTCATTTGCATTTAAAGGAACAGAGACAAAACGGTGCAATTTGTGCGACAATTTTAACATGCTATATAAAAATATTTGTGGGGTATTTTGAGCTAAAACTTCACATACACACTCTGGGGACATCAGAGACTTATTTTACATCTTGTGAAAAGGGCATTATACCACCCCTTTAACCACGGTCTCACGCACATCCACCATGTTTGAAGTTGTTTTCGTGTTTGTGATTCTGAACCGAATTCTCCTCTAAAAGAGCAATGGATTGTGGGCAATATAAGCTGTTAGAATGAGCACGGATCCACACTTCTAAAATCTTCTGGAAATAGTAGACCATTTGGGGAATTTTTGCATATACTCTTTTCCACATACTGTACTTTGGGACACACTTATTCTAATCTCACATGCTATTTAGGATGTATATTAAACACATTGGGACGCAGGGTTGGTCTCAGTCAAATGGCCACATGATTTAATGGATATAATACATGCTTTAAACTTGGCATTGTGTTCTGCAAATATTGTTGGCTCTTACACATATCTTGTGATGTTCCTCACTTGTAAGATCAAATGTCTGCTTTACAATAAGGTTTCATTTGCTAGCTACACTACGATAAACAACACTTTTTTTAATCTTAGTAACTTCAACATTTACTAATGAGTTTTTTCAAATAAAAGTTGTATCTGTTAACATTAGTTAATGCACTGTGAACTACCATTAACAATAATTCTATTTTTATTAACTAACATTGACAAAGATTAATAAATGTTGTAGAAATGTATTGTTATTTCTTGTTACATTCTAAAAAAATAAAGGTTCCAGAAGAGGGTTTTCACAGCAATGCCATAGAAGAGCCATTTCTGTCAGGACCACTATCGTCAAATACGATTGATAATTAGCATTAGCATACAGTTTGGATTGGCGGTATGGTACCGTTCTGGGCAGCCTAGCATGGATAAGAGCGGGGAGAGCAGCAATAACCCCCCTTAGGGTGAACAGAACAGAACCAACATGAATATATTGCAGATATCATTAATTCAAGATTTAAAAATACTACATAATTGAAGAATTTATTCTGATTCATGGGGAATCATAATGCCAAATCCTGACTGGGCGAGAGGTGGAGCTGGGGAGGGAGGAGGGTAATTCGCTCCTGAGAAACGTGATAATAATTTCTCTTTATCTTTTGTTGTTTGAATGAACAGTAAAGACCAAGATAGCAGCAGATTTAGGCCACTGTCACTTTAAGAACTAATGGACGCATCCAAATATGTTTGTTCCCAACTGTTTAAGACAGAACCGACTAAGCGAATTCTCGTCTAAAACGTGCAGTTTGATTTATAGTTTGTACAATACAAAAATCATTGGAATGGGCTCATAAAATATGGAAACCCAATATGTGTGTGTGTCTGTGTATAGACATCAGTTAGCATTGTTATGACATCATCTTTCTGTGACAAGTGTATAAATGCACAGTTGGGGTCTTAAGATGGCTTTCATTACAAAAATGGATGACACCCATATCTCTAATCAGTTCTGGCAGGGCTTGAAAACAGTTGATGAGACAAATAAACAAATGAAATCTTTTATTTTTCTTTCCGCTTCTTTGCACTACACTAGGATTATTTTTTCTTCGCTTCACCAAACCCCATATACATTTGCACACTACAATATTCATCTCTGTCTCTCTCTGTCTCTGTCTCTGCAGAAATGTGATTGTCTTCTGAGTCTGAAAGCAAATTCTCTGGAGCAAAAGGCAAGAGTGTGTCAGTGTTTGAGCGAGAACATCAGTAAACAGCTTCATCTGCACGGAAGACACACGTTCTGCCCATCTCAGCAGGTACAGTACATGCTTCATGTTTCTCTGGACATTTGCTCCATCATTCCTATGTTCTTACCATATCTTACATTTGTTGATCATGTACGGTGCGGGATATGGAGCCAGATCAGCCTCAAAAATAATACATTTACAAAAGAAAATTCATAAATGCACAGCACAATTCACATTCACAAAATCCGAATCGTAAAGTCAAAACACGATTCATAAATGTACAAGTAAAAGCATAAATATTTCCTCCAAATGCTCACACAAATGCATCTTAGCTAAATAAATTAAAAATGTTTACACAAATCAAGTTCTTGAATTAATTTCCATCACACATTTATGATTTATGTTACATTTATTTATGGATCGTTGAATCTAAATTTGCCAATCGTCACACGTGCGTGGACTGCTTTGAATTTGTGTGCTGTATTTTTGAGAGCTTCCTGACAGGTTAAGATTCATAAATATTATTATATTTTAATAATATATAAAAAAAAAAATATATATAATAAATTATTTATAAATAAATAAAATAATTGTAATAAAAAATATATATATAATAAAAAAAAAAAAAATTTTTTGAGGATGTTCTGTTTAGCCAATCGCGGTGAGCTTTTAAACCACCAATCAAAACGCTCCTAACTGAACAGACTCAAGAAGCTCAAGGAGGGAAGGAAGGTCTCAAAAATACCACACAAAAAATATCAAAGCAGTCCACGCACGTGTGACAATCCATAAATACATGTAACATCATTCATAAATGTGTGATGGATGTAACCTTCATTCTTAATTCTTTTGCAGTTAACGTGTCTTTTCTTCTCCACCTGTTTTTGTCTGACCCTGCTGACCCAATGAGCATTTCACTGTCCAATGGTCATGCCTCAACTGCAATCTCTAGTATTGCGTTAGTATTGCATCCTTCTCATGGGCATTTAATAATTTTTGACTTAGTCTTCGTCAAATCTCTTTTTTGGCTTATTTTATCTGTAAAAGAAAATGTGCCTAATAATTCTGCACACATGAATATAAGCCATTTTTCATTTCCAGCCTTCATGAACAATTATATATCGCTTATAACTGATTAAATACAAAATGAATAGTAGTTATTAAGATTGATATGGTTTGGAATTGATAAAATGTGCCTGGGCATAAAATATGATCAGAAAATCAGCGTGCCTAATAATTCTGCACGCACTGTATAGCCTACATATTTGTGTCAACATTTTACATTTATTTAGGTGAGATATGTTTGTGTGAGCATTTGGGCAAAATATTTATGCTTTTACTTGTGTATTTATGAATCGAGTTTTGAATTTACAAATCGAATTTTGTAAATGTGAATTGTGCTGTGCATTTATGAATTTTGTTTTGTAAATGTGTTATTTTTGAGGCTGATCTGGCTCCATACGGGATGATTATCACACTCCATGACTCCAACATTACGGTCAACATACTGAAAACTGCAAGAATATTGCTCTGAATCACTGACATCTGTCAAGTCAGATCAAGTGACCTTTATTTATATAGTGTTCTGTACAATACAGAAGGTTTCAAAGCAGCTTCATAGTAATAAACAGAAAAATAACAATGAATGATGTCAACTTTATCAAATATGAGACAAATTCTACTGTAAATCACATCTAGAGAAGACAATAGTGTCATTATTCAACTCAAGTCAGTTCAGTGTTGGTTCAGTTCATTTCAATTACTGTGTAAAATTAATCAGTTATGAAATGAGTTAAATTCTACTGTAAAGCACATCTACACTGCAAAAAATGCTTTTCTCACTTCGTATTTTTGTCTTGTTTCCAGTCCAAATATCAAACATTTCTTAAATCAAGATGCATTTACTAAAGTTGTAAAATGACATAAGATATGAAGTCTTGTTTTCTGGGGGATTTAATCAAAATGAAGTGAGTTTTTGCTTAAAACAAGCAAAATGATTTGCCAATGGGGTAAGAAAAAATAATTAATAATTTCTGTTTTAATTAAGATTTTTTTTTTTTTTTTTTTTACCCCATTGGCAGATCATTTTGCTTGTTTTAAGCAAAAGCTCAGGACATAATATCTTATGTCATTTTACTCATAATTGTAAACACATCTTAATTTAGGAATTTTTTGATATTTGGACTGGAAACAAGACAAAAATACTAAGCAAGAAAATGTTTTTTTGCAGTGTACAGAAGACAATAACATCATTATAGTTCAGTAAGTGTCGAAATTCATCAATTATGAAATTAATTTGATTCAGCTTTAAAGCAGCTCTGCAGAAGACAAAACTGTCAGTCAACATTCAGACGTCACAGTCTGTGGCACAAGAATTTTGCATGAACAAACTGGGAGATAATCTCATTCTGGATTGCGTCGCTCATCCAATCATCTTTCACCCACTCTCTTTCCAGATCGTAGGTACAGTGTGTTTCAACATACGCTTGTACAGCTTCAACAAGAACCACTTTAATTTTGCACTTTATCACACAAAGTGATGGTGTTGCTTCAGAAGATTTGGATTAAAACACTGGCCCTTTTTGGAGATGTATGATGTCACGTGAACATGGTTAATGTTAAACGTTCAGTTTTGAAGAAAACAAGTGCATGTTTTGATAGTAGATCTGTTTGTAGAGACAGGTGTGTATAAAGGCCAATGTCGGGCCGTCTGTGAGCGTCTGTCAGGTTACTTCTTGTGGTGTGTCCCTCATGTTGTCTATAGTTCGACCGATTCAGCATGTTGAATTGACGTCGGGGCCGTTGGTGAGAGAGATCACTCTGATTGGCTGGTGAGAGAGATCACTTCGATTGGTTGGTGAGAGAGATCACTCTGATTGGCTGGTGAGAGAGATCACCCTGATTGGCTGGTGAGAGAGATCACTCTCATTGGCTGGTGAGAGAGATCCCTCTGATTGGCTGGTGAGAGAGATCCCTCTGATTGGCTGGTGAGAGAGATCACTCCGATTGGTTGGTGAGAGAGATCACTCTGATTGGCTGGTGAGAGAGATCACTCTGATTGGCTGTTCAGCTTAGCAAACGAGTCAGTGCACGAGAATTAAAGTGAGCAAAGAAGTCAAGACTGCACAGACCTTCTGTTACATCAGTAACACTTTACAATAAGGTTCATTAGTTAACATTAGTTAACTACCTTAGTTAACATGAACATTTATTAATCTTAGTTAATATTCATTTCAACTTGAACTAATACGTTATTAAAATCAAAAGTTGTATTTGTTAACATTAGTTAATGCACTGTGAACTAACATGAAGAAACAATGAACAGCTGGAATTTTATTAACTAACATTAACATAGATTAATAAATGCTGTAACAATTGCTCATTGTTAGTTCATGTTAGTAAATATATTAACTACTGTTTACTAATGAACCTTATTGTAAAGTGTTACCGTTACATCTTACCTGAGTATTCCAATACGCAAATATCTCATAACTACACGAGCCTCCAGGAATGAAGAAAGTGATCAGCATGATTGATATTTAAAATGTTTAGCTAGCACTGCTTTGTTTATGGTTTGTATATCTGCAGTTCATCTTTTGAATAACAAATATAGACTATCGTTACCGGCCGACATAAGGAGGTTTTGCACTGGAGGAACCTTTTCATATTCCCTAGAACCTATGGTGGAAGTACCCAGATTTTGGTGTGTTCACACCACAGGAACTGGGAACGATTTCAGTTCTAGGAACTCTTTTGGAGGAACTAATTTAGCTCCTACTTCAGAGTCGGTCTAAACCAGCGCTATAGGAACTACCTGTGACGTTAGTGTTCGCTGATTGGCCGAACGCACACGAAACACCAGCACCCGCCTTATTAAAAAAAAGCTGTGTACACACAGATTATAGCCTATATATTTACTCCAGAAACTAACTCTACGAACATGGGGAACAGTGATAGATGGACCTCTTAACCTTTTCGCTGAGGAGAAAACACAACGCGACTTTGATGGGACCAGGCGAAACATGATTATGTGTTTCTGCTCCGCTACGGACTAGGGTGGCCATTTCCATAACACCAAAAAGGAGGACACTTTGCGGCATTTAGCGAGGCAAGAATAATTGCATAGGACTCTGGCGTACTCGCAACTACAATACAATTTTGTCCATCATATCGATGGTATCATGATACAGTGATTCTGAAAACGCCTACTCTATTCATTGCCAGACAATTTGATCTACGATATATCTTGATGTAGACCTATGTGTAACAGAAGAGGAAAAAAAGTGTTCGTTCACAGTATTTGTATTTATTCAATATACACATTTCAGTTCTCAACAAAGAAGTTCCCCCTCTGCAGCAGCGCAGGCGACACCAGCTCCTCTAGGGTCATCATGGCCATTCGTGCTCTTTTGTCCATTCCGGATTAAATGAGGTCTGAAGTTTCGGCATGTTAACGTTATGTTATGACGTAGCCAGCACATGGACTCCACTTCGTGGAGGCTTGTTTATGTTTTTAACCAATGATATATCAGATATTTATTTCAGCCAATCATTTGTTTGACCAGGGATCTTACGGCATTAGACGCTATGCTGCTGCGTCCCAATAAAGATTCTAGAGCGGGTTTTTTTTTAGGCCGATTCAGTGCAAAGTTCAAAAAGGAGGACAAATGAGTGTCGGGCTTGAGGCTGCGCCGGACGCCGGATAGGGGGCGTCCAAAATCCGGACGTATGGCCACCCTACTAGAGGTCTGCTACCCGACCCGAGCCCGACGGGTCCCGAAAAATGTGCGGGTTTCGGGTCAGGTTCGGGTTAATGTTTAATGAACAGCCTCGGGTTCGGTTCGGGTTTGTAACTAAGAAAAACTAAATAGGCTATATATAGTTTGCGTGCCGTGTGCTTTGCCTGCTTGCTGTGTTGTGGTGACCGGCACGCGAGAGAGAGAAAGTACATGCGTGCGCAGATGTGCAATGTACATTGGCTACACAGACACACAGGCTCTCTCTCTCAAATATATATATATATTTTCCCCTTACTGTCAAAACTGGCCCGTAGTATCCTCAGCATCCCTGCAAGTAGCAGCAGCAGCGAGAGAAACTTCAGTGCAGCTGGACTAACTTTCAATCAGAGGAGGACGGCGCTGAAACCATCAACTGTCGACGCCGTTCTCTTCCTTCATAACTCATACTGAGAAGGATATATTTGTGTAAATAGTTTTGCAACACTGTGTGAACTTTTTTAAGTTTGAGTTCCAGAGAAATGTGTGACTGTTACACCTGTTCGACCACAGCAAAGTTACGTGATTGGTAAGTTTTATAGGGCCGCTGCGCCTACATGTATTTGTTTACCGTTTCAAGCAATCATTAAATACAACATAATTGCAAAAATGGTATTTGCTGTGAGAAACAGAGTGGACCTTGGGTTCGGGTCGGGTTCGGGCTTAACATGTAAATGTAATTGTCGGGTCGGGTTAAATGATCGCGGGTACGGGCCGGGTTCGGGCTTCAGTTTAAAGCCCGTGCAGACCTCTACACCCTACTACGGACACTGAGCATCAATCAAACGGCAAACGCTAATACTTTTTCATATACTTTCTACTTTCTTTCTATAACAGTTCTATCTAATAACGCATAAGACAGGACTGTTAGACAGATCGTAAACTAATGAACACGGAGAATGCGAGCGCTGTTTGTTTGCGAGCTCTGCCGTTCTCAGCGCCGTCAAAATAAAAGTCACAACAACAAGCTTGGCTCACGTCACTTCAGAGTTTCTACTGGCGGTGCGAATGCAACCAGGAAAATGTTCCTAGGAAACATTTAGTTCTCTGGGAACCATCCTGGTGGCGAGATCCTAACTAAGGGCCCTTTCACACCTACCTTGTTTGGTCCAGATTTTCGGACTTTTCAGTTTGGTCCGAATCAAAATTACAGGTGTGAAACCTCCCTCGGACCACAGTCCGGACCAAACAGATGAAATTTGGTCCGACGAAAAGAGGTAGTCTCGGTCCAGATCAAAATGAACAAAGGTTTGGTTCGTTTCTAGTGTGAAAGCATTTTCTGTATGGTTCGGACTTTCAGACCATTTACAAGAAGTTCCTTTGGTTCACGTGTAGCCTAAACAACCGAAGAAGAATATTTATGTGAAGATCTGTCAGTCCTGCCCACAGCGTTTCTTCCAGCTGATACATACACACACACACACACACACACATTTTTCCTGCGTCCTGCCGTCGACGATAAAATGTTTGCACAACGAGGACGTTTATTTGGTGAACCTCGAGGTTGTTTGGTTGTTTCAACCTTTGGTTGTTTACTAGCCTTGAGTATAGTCGGTGCTGCAGGGAGTAATGCCATAATAATAACAGTATAGTGGCAACGATATGCGTCTGTTCATTCATTCTTGTCAAAGTTACCCACCGAATTGACAACACGCTGACGTCAGACGCACGTCCGTTTACAAACCAATCAATGTCAAGATGCAGCCCACATAGACGATGACGACAGGACGCAAGTGTGTCATGTAGAGTTCTTTAGTGCGCTCGCATAATTACAATGTGAAACCAAACCAAAACTAACCGAATGTACAATGTATCAAAACATGAACTTTGGTTCGGACCTTGGTGCGGACTTTCAGGTGTGAAAACGCCCTAAGTTCAAGTTCCCGGTGCGAAAGCCCCTAGACAGTTATTTCTTTACACGCAGGCGCAGAACGCTCATGCTAGTTGCTAGTCGGCTGTAGTCTTTGCAGTGTGTTTAAATGCAGCTTTTTGGCTTTCGTTGCCGCTAGTTCTTTGACGTCAGCTTGGTGTGTCACTGCCTTATAGAGGTAAATGATCCTCTCAGGTGATACCCGTATGCCTGGTTATATGTTTCAGCCAGCAAAATATAGAAATATATGGTTGGAAGTCTGAGATATCTAGTATAATAGTCCACATAGATTGGAACACATAATTAGTCCAATAGGCTTTCATTCAGATCTCACACCTGCTATTATTTATTTCTCTGCTCTCCGTTCACATGAAAGAGAAGGTGTGTGTTGATCACAGATGCTTTTATCAGCCTTTGAATCAGCCTTTCACTCTTTTTCATTCATTTTTTCCTCTCCTCTTTTGCTTTATGCCTCTCTTCACCTTTGTTTCCCATCGTTCTGTCTGTCTGTCTGTTTGTTTGTTCCGGTCGTGTCTTTCACTGCAGCTGTGCCATGTGCCAGATCCGTTTAAATGTCTCTGTGTGTGTGTGTGTGTGTGTGTGTGTGTGTGTCTTGGAGATGAATTAGGGCCACGGTTCTCAAATTGATCCAAAATAGGTTGCAAGTTTTGTCATAGAGAGTCACAGACAGCAGGGAAAAAGCAATGCCAAAAGTAAATAAAAAAAGTAAGCTATCCATATAATCTATTCCAAATAAACTGACCAATCAACTTTTCAGTTTCAAGTGAGGACTTTTTGCCATTGACGTCAAAAGGTGTGCATCCAATCAAACAACATCCGTCACTGATCACAGATTATTCACAGTTGTGTGATGTCCTCTCATTCTTGGAAAACTATGCACAAACATACACAATGAGAAACTCATGCTATATTTTTATATTATATTTGTGTTCAACAACAAGAAACATGAAGCACAATTAGCCTTCGCAGAGCCGAGATCCGTCGTAACACACTGCCTTTCTTGGTTTACGATGAAGTCTTCTATATCTCGGCACGCAGGACAGAAGTGTGTTTGCCTGCCATGTTTATTTTATTATTAAACTTTGTGAACATTAATAAATAAGTAAATAAACAAGTACAAAATGAAAGTAAAGGCGTCGTTCTCTCATGGCCCTCGTCCTGCTCGCCACACCTATAGATTGCATTGTTATATATTTATTGACAACTCATCAGTTAAATATTTACCATCATATATTCTGCATAATTGGATGTTTTTAAATAAACACTGACAAAAAACTGCAAGTTTTAGGGCTGGATGATATTAATATAATATTAATATAAGTGATCACATGGATTTAGCTCTATCTATATTGTATTTATATAAAGCGTTCACAGACAAATGTGCTTTATGTATTTCCCTGGCGTTGAAATCAGGCTCATATAAATGTCAGGAAACACGATTCCTTCTGCATGTCAATATACACGATCACTGGATCTTTGGTAAGTTGTAAGAAACACTATATCGAGTCCAACCTTTAGTTTAAACTGACAATCCTTCGTTTTACTCTAGGGCTGCACAATTATCGAAATTATCGAAATATCGCAAATGTATATATCGCAATATGCATATCGCAACAGCTTGCAATAACTGGGGTCATGAACAAAAGACAAAGAGAAAATCACTCACTGCTCTTGGCTGAATAACTTTTGTAGCTTTAATAAGAATCAGTATATATTTAAAGGGATACTCCACTTTTTTGGGAAATAGGCTCATTTTACAACTCCCCCAGAGTTCAAGAAACTTTGCTGCCATACCATGAGTCCAGCAGGCGTAATGATATGACGCAGCGCCTGAAAATAGGTCTAATAGGTTAGACAAGCTTAGTCCCGGTCACGTTGGAAGTTACCGAGCTGGGGACTATTTTCAGGTGCTGCGTCACATCATTACGCCTGCTGGACTCATGGTACGGCAGCAAAGTTTCTTGATTATTACGCAGGAATGAGAGTATAGTTCCTAGCCATATCAGCCTAGAAAATCACAACTTTTCATCTTAGTACATGATGTAACTACAGAAGAGTCAAGTTTTAAATAGGAAAAATATAGAAACTCTTTGGTCATTTTTTTGAGAGAGATGCTAATGGTCCTGTCCGATTCAATGATCTATGCTAAGCTATGCTAAAAGTGGTACCGCCAGACCCGGAGATCGGCTGAATGGATTCGAAAACGGTAAAACTCAACTATTTAACTCTGGGTTAAAAAATGAGCCTATTTCCAAAAAAAGTGGAGTATCCCTTTAATTCATACAGTGAAAACTAAGCAGTGTTTTATTTTTACATTTGATTATTCAGTTTCTGTTGTTAAATAACCCTAATGTAGGATAACCTGAACCCCGTGGTTTACACTGATGTTAAAATAACACTTCTTATGCGACAGTAAAACACTGATGTTCACTGTCAGAAGTTTAGGGATGTTTTCTCGTCACAAAAAGAATGTGAAACACATTATATAATTGTAAATATATTTTAAAGATAATTTAAGTTTATTTTACACACTTTAAGCATTATCGTATCACATATCGAATATCGCATTGTTTAATGAGTTATCGCACTTTTCTTCAGTATCGCGAAGCCCTACTTTAATCGCGTTTTCGCAGTTTCCTCTATTAAATCCAGTCACGCTGCAGCTCTCCTGCCACTCAGTCCGGCTGACGTCAGTGCACTCCCTCTATAGGTGTGGGAAGCCTGTACTATGGTTTTTACATATTTGTGTGATTTAATAAACTCATAGCCGGTATTGAGTCACATTGTGTCAGGTATACGTCTGTGTGTCCGTTTGACACGGTGATGCTCTTGTGCGATATAAGAGGAAATGATGAGGCTTCATGAATCATACAGGCATAGAGAGCAGCGTGACACACACACACACACACACACACACACACACACACACACACACACACACACACACACACACGCTCTGACACCGACAAGAGAGCAGCTGGATCAACGGCCATGTGGCGACTCACGGGAAATGTCATCTAACTGTCATTTCCTTCCATACACGTTTCATTTCATTGTGCGGTGTAATGATGGCACTGCTGTCTGCGTCCCACAGGACAAACACAGTGTGCTCTCACTGATCAGAGGCCCGTTACTCTTTTACTCTTTATTTCCCTCGCTTTTGCAGACACTAATCTCCAGGAAAAATATGCTGCACTTAAATTGCATTCAACTTGACACTGCATGCATACTTTTGGAATTTAGTGATAAATCATTCTAATACTCTAAAAACGAATTCGTTAGTAGAATTATTTCATTTCTGTTTCAGACATGCAACAGGTAATGAGATGAGGCATTTATAGGGAAAAGAGGAGGAAAAAGCATGCATGCATGAAACAAGAGAGACAATTTACTGTATATTACAAGACTGTTCCCTTTATAGATGAGTTACTTTAATCTTTTATTCTCATATCATGACATTATAGTTTAATTATCCCTAAAACAACATCAAGTACACAGCAAGTGGAAAAAGCAGCTAAAATTGCTTCCAGAAGTCAGTTTTTGTATTTATAGTTTAGTTTGTATTATTTTAAGCAGTTTTCACATTATTATTGTTATTTTTCATTGACCCCCTTTTTCTAATTTTTTTTATTTGACTTTTTCTGGCATATTTTGTCTGTACTTGTAATTCCAGCTTTTATATTCTTTAGAGATGATTATCAATAACTTAAAACATAACTTATGTTTTATGCTGTTATTTCAATAAGGTCCAGTTGGGTAAGAAGTTAATGCGTTTACCCAACTGGACCTTATTGAAATTAAGAGTTACTTTCAGTTCTGTGTGATTGACCCGAACATTTGCACGAACACCAGGTTGTCTGTGGTCAACACACTAGTGTACTTGAACTAAAGGGATGAAAATTGCTCTTTTCATAGTTATTTTGTTGTAATATAGTCATTTGAGTGGTCATATATAATATTAATTGCATAGAAAACAATGCAAGACGTGTTTCAGATCACCATTAGAGGTGCTGTGAGAATTATTTTAAGGTATTTTAGGGTAACACTTTATTTTACAGTGTCCTTGATACATATGTTACATGTACTTACTGTAGTATTAACAGTAAATTATGCATAATTACATGCAACTAACCCTCAACCAATCCCTAATCCTACCCTAACCCTATAGTAAGTACATGTAGTTGTTTAATATTACTCAGTACTTAAATATGTAACTACACTGTAACAATGACACCTTAAAATAAAGTCTAACCAAGAATTGTATAACGAATTGTACACAACAATGCCAGTTACTTCTTACTACAGTATTGCACTGCATGTCCTTGCTGGATGTCTTTGGGAAAAGCTCTTACTGTATCACTGAGTTGTCAGTTGATCTTTTTATATAATGAGTATGTGTTATTTGGCTGCCTCTTCCAAGGCAAGGATATCACATGATGGACAATGATGTCCTGAACTTAATTTAACCCAACGGTTCCCTGTCGTTTCCATGCATGCCTCTTTGACCTCTGTGATGGATTCAGATAATGCCACAGTCTCCGCAGAGAGAAAACACTGCAAAATAATGGACAAAAAAAATGATCAAAACACTAGTGATTCCACTGAACTGACCAACTTTGGGAAAATCTAGTAACTTTCTTCTCTAAAGTAAGCCAATCAGATAAGAACTTGCCAGAATGATAAAGTGCTTTCCAATTTTGTGTCCAATATTTCTGTTATGGTAAGGGGCGGGACATTTTCCAAATACACTGGAAGCGCTTGACCAATCACAACACACTGATCCAGCCGACCAATCAGAGCACAGTGTGCTTTTCAGAAGGAGGGGCTTCATAGAGACAGGAACTAAACTGGGGGGTGTGTCCCGAACAACGCCGTAACTCGCTGCTTCACTACCGTAGTACGATGCATCGTTGAAAAAATCAGCTAGCTAGTCACGACTGTTTCCCGAAAACATATTGTCGCAAATTGGTCGTTCAACCACGTTGGTTTATGCACTGAAAAAAATGATTCGTTGAATTTAATAAAAAGAATTATCGTAAGTGGTTGCACACAATTGATTTTAGCTACATTTAAACAAATGCATTAAGTTGAACTAAAATTGATTGTTCAATTGTTCTAAAATCAATTGTGTGCAACTACTTGCGATAAAAAAATTGATTAAATTCAACTAATCATTTTTTAACTACTTTTAATGAATCTGTTTGAGATCGAATTAACGCTAGATGTTTTGCTATAAATTACAGACATGACATCTGAGGACTATTTCTCATTTTTCTCAGTTATTTTGCTTTATTTCCAGATTCGATCATAGGCTCGTTCTTACACACTAGAGCTCGTTCACACATGCGCACTCTTCAAAAACGACGCTTTAAATCTCTTGACAAACTAAAAGACGTAAATTACATTTGTTTGTATTCTAAATAAAAAATACAGATTGTACTGAATGTTAGCTATAGCTTATTTGGCTCAAGATCAGGATTTATTGAGTCCACATGTCATGCAATCTAGAAACTCTTCAAGGTCGAGATCTGTCGCTCCAAACACACAACTCTGAGATGCTGTTTGTGAATGTTCGTTAGAACGATGGTTTCGGGAAACACCGACTCGTTGAACTGCTGATAACGACGGAACTTGCGAACATAGTTGGCTAACGATGCTTTCGGGAAACACACTCCAGAGCGTTACTGACAGACTGGGAAGAGAGGTGCTGCAACAATGGAGAATATGTGAAAAATAATGTTTTTTGAACATTCAAGCATGAAAACCTATTCTAGTACAATCCAAAAACAAAATGATGGTCTCTTTCATTGTTTAATGTGTGTTTTTGTGTTTAATGAAGCTCAGTAGTCTCTGAACAGCAGCATGAGGTCATGAGTAATTCATAAACACGCTGTAGTCTTTTCGATGTGTGATGATGTCCCACGTCTGACATGAGGAGTTTTATGTCCAGGATTATAGAAACATTGTTTTCTGCAGTCGTTGCTCTGTGACACTCCTGGAAGAGGCTAAAAATAACCCGGCCGCTCAACGGTTCTTGCGTCATACTGGACACTCAGGGACTATCTTTACCTCACACTGGAGCACGTGTGCACACACACACACACACACACACACACACACACACACACACACACACACACACACACACACACACACACACACACGCGCGCACACCTACTGTCTATCATTAGTGTGTGCGTGATAAGATGGGTAAAAGCAGCTTGTGAGCAGATAGAAATGTTTGTTCATGTTATTATCATTAAAAATAGAAAATAGAAGTATTGGTATCAGTACTGGAATAAAGAAAATATAGCATTAAATATTGGTAACACTTTATATTAAATATACAGTAATAAAGTATTTACAATTAATTTTCAAACTACTAGTTTATAGTTAATTCATAGTTAATATATTGTTCTCTACACTGTTAAAATATGTATAGCCTATATACTGTGTCTATGTGAGTTCTTCATTCTTTGTCACTGTAATTAACCAAACTACTACTGTTTAATTAGCTCTTTTGTAAAGAGTTAGATAATGTTTTTTAATGCTATCTTATAGTTCTCACATTCTCACATAAATCATTATTTCTATGGAAAGTCCCCATAAAACATGGAAACCTTACATGTGTGTGTGTGTGTTTTGTGTGTGTGTGTGTGTGTGTGTTTTTTGTGTTTGTAAACATCAAGAACACTGAATTTGAATGCAATTAATGTCCAATAAAGGTTGGTTTAAAGCACTTAATTAATTTTTTGATTTCCCATGACCTAATCTAAGTGAAGATTATTTACTTCTAATGACAATTAACAATTCTTTTACTGCTGGTTTAAATACTGTTCACCATTTATATGGTTAATAAGTTGTTTACAAAGCATAACAAATGTTATCTAAGTATTTTTGTGAGCTAATTAAATTATTATATTTTAATTACTGTACTGTGACAATGAATGAAAAACGTACTTTTCGAATATAGCCTATTACTATTTTAACAGTGTAGAGACTACATAATTTATGTACAAAATAATTAATGATTTTGTATGTACATATTTATGATTACTCATTTTAAAGATGTGAACCAGAAACCTGTGCAATTAATTCTTATTTTTAATTGATTCGCCGCCCTATTGTCAATTTTATGTGCAAATATCTACAGTTGTATTCAAAAGTTTTTGCAGAATCTGCAAAATGTCTATATATGAAGAGTTCAGATGCAAAAGCCTCTAAATGCCATCTGAAACTTTCTTCTAGAATTATCATTTTTATCAAGCTCGTATATTTAAATTTAATAATTTCACTTAAATGGCAATGAAGATTACCTATTAATTGTCAGTTAAGTGAAATTACTAAACTTAAATATACAAGCTTCATAAAAATGATCATTCTATAAGAAAATTTCAGATGGCATTTAGAGGCTTTTGCATCTGAACTCTTCATATATATATATATATATATATATATATATATATATATATATATATATATATATATATATATATATATACATACACACACACACACACACACACACACACACACACACACACACACACACACACACACACACACACACACACACACACACACACACATATATTTTTTTTTGCTATGTGTCTGGTATTTTGTTTCCTGTAGACCAATGGAGGCAAGCTTATTGAGAACCCATTATTACAAACAAGATCAAACATGAACCAAAAACATGGCATGAAAACTCAAAATGAAGACAGGAACATGAACATAGACTTACAACCAGTGTTCTACAGGAAACACCAGACACATGGCAAACATGAGGGCTTAAATACACAGACTAATTACAAGACAAGGGACAGCTCTGATCAGACAATTAACCAATGACAAGACGCATGGCAGGATCACATGACAAACGGAATCACATGACAAGACACAGAAACATGACAATGACAATGACAATAATGACAAAACCAAAACGTGACATCCACAAGACAAAATAATAGCTGAATTTATAAAAATAGCCCTGTTCATAAGTTTACATACCCTTGAATCATAATACTGTGTGTCGTGGATGACCAATGACTGTTTTGTGATATTCTGTCTAGGGCTGAACGATATTCTGTTTTAACATTGACATCTCGATGTGCGCATGAGCTATAGTCACATCGCCGGAGCATGCGATGTGAAGGGTAGTAGCACCCATGGTGTATTAAAGCTGCCGTCGGCAAGTCTGGCAGATTGGGTCGATTAGCCAAAATTTTGAATGTTTACAACTCTCATGCCCCTCCCCACTACCAGCGAGCACCCTCCCATCGAGGTCGTGCTCGTCAGTGCGTCACTGTGCGTGTGTACCTGATTTTCTGTGAACGCGTCCGTCTCTTCAGCATCTATCAACACCATGGACTCGGAGGTAGGCTGCCCTGGCTAATCTATCCATAGATAGCAATAACCGAGGAATTGGAAGCTTGTTAGTAGATTTTCTCTCCGCCATCACGCTTCATGCAATCTCCAGGCGAACTTCAGGCGTGGCGTGTGCATGTGATATTAACGTGCGCGAGTGAGGGGGGATCTGTGGCGTGTGCACGACCTGTGATTGACAGTCAGATCTCACCCCCCCCTGCACTGATTGGACCCGATGATCCGGGAGCGCTGGATTTTTGCAAAACAAATAACACGCTCCAGGTGGAGTTAGAAGCTCGGGTTTTTTTCTAAAACCACCTTATTTATGTTGTTCTGTCGGATTATAGTGTCGATTACACTGAATATGATCAAAAAATTTTTGCCGACGGCAGCTTTAAGAGAACGGTAGCACCAGGGTAGCACACAGTGAACACGAGTTTGTTGTATGGCTTGTTGCTGGGGTGACATGCACGTTCTGTGTGCACGAACCAATCACTGTGCCGCTGCTAACCGCTCACAGCCAACATTCACTGGTAATCCTATAGCTAAAAATGGGCAACGAAGAGGATCCACCGCAAAAAAAATTATGATTTCGTACCAAAAAGAAAGTCAAAATCAGCTATTTGGGACGATTTCGGCTACAAAAAGGAGGATGTTGACCAAAAAGAGGTGCTTTGCCTGGAGTGTTATAAAGTTGTGGCTACAAAACAAGGAAACACCACCAATTTGTCTGATTACTTAAAACGGCACCACAAAGCTCTTTACGACAAATACAAAGTCAAATCTGGATGTTAATCAAAACAAAAAAATATTTGCGATGCCTTTGCCAGTGTGACACCTTACCAGAAAGGCTGTCACTTGTAATGAAGCTTGCTTATTAGTGAAATGATTAATACCATGGAATGGTAATTATTGACTTTAGCCTGGATTGATGGCTCACAATATCGCAATATATATCGTTGGGAAAAAAATACCGCAATGTCATTTTTTTCCAATATCGTGCAGCCCTAATTCTGTCCCACATTTGCCCTGATGTTCCTCAGAAAAATCCTCCAGATCCAGAACGTTCTTTGGTTTTCCAGCATCTTCTGCATATTTGAACCCTTTCCAGCAGTGACAGGTCCATCTTTTCACACTGAGGACACTCGAGGGACTCAAACACAACTATTACAAAAGGTGCAAACTGATTCACTGATGCTCAAGAAAGAAACACAATGCATTCATTTCATGCTTGAATGTTCAAAAAACATTATTTTCCCCATATTCTTCATTGCTGCAGCTCCTCTCTTCCCAGTCTGCCAGTAACGCTTTTAGTTCCTGTCTTCTAGAAGACCAAAAAAGTACAATTTACCCTGAGCATATTAAAAACACTACACACATATCAATGCATCATGTTGTCTTCTTGAGCATCAGTGAGTGTTTGCAGCTTTTGTAATAGTTGTGTGTGAGCAGTTTACTATTTACTATAAAGTAATGACTACAAAGCGGTGTTGGAATATTCAGTTCAGGCGACATCTGATTATTTGTTAATCTTGCCATTGTAAATAATAATTTAGAATAACAATATTCTAAAACCCTTTGGGCCCTATTTTAACGATCTGAAACGCAAGTATCAATGCGCGAAACGCAAGTAACTTTGTGGGCAGATCTCGGGCGCTGTTGCTATTATACCGGCGGGATAAATTACTCTTGCGCCCGACGCAAATTTAAAATGGGTTGGTGTGAAGTAGCTTCATTACTCATAGGTGTGGTTTGGGCGTAACGTGAAATAAACCAATCAGAGCCTCATCTCACATTCCCTTTAAAAGCAGGCGCGCTTGTTCCATGGCGGTTCCATTCCCTAATTTACCGACGTGCGTCTGTGGAGGGAAAAGTCTGCTGTGCGTCGGGTGCAAAATAGGAATGACACATTCCTGTGTTTATCGATTCCTGTGTTTATCGCTGTACAAAGTCAATTGCGCTGGGTGCAAGATAGGGCCCTTTGAGTTTTAGAGTTTAGAGCCTGTCTGTAGCCTGACATACCAACGCTATCTCACGACCAATTCGTACGAATTCGTACGAGTGATTAAAAGGTGGCTAATGCGTACGAAATCGTACAACCTCACTCGTACGAATTCATATGATTTGTCTAAACCCACGTGATGTGTAGGTTTAGGGGCGGGGTCAGGTGTGGGTCATTCGAACGAATTTCATACGAATTGGGCAACTCGTAAAATATGTACGATTTAGCAAAAAACATTCTAATTCGTATGAATGTCGTATTAATTTGTAAAATTCGTACGAATTGCCGTGAGATCGGGTTGGACACACTGTTAAACTCATGATCACCCGTACACAAATGTATAACATTTCATTGTAGTAACATGTTGTAGTTACTATACAGTATTAGATTGTTTGGTTACACTTTATTTTAAGGTGTCATTGTTACAGTGTAATTATATATTTAAGTGCTGAGTAATATTAAACAACTACATGTACTTACTATAGGGTTAGGGTAGGATTAGGATTTGGTTGAGGGTTAGTTGCATGTAATTATACATAATTTACTGTTATTACTATGGTACATGTAATGTAACAAGGACACTGTAAAATAAAGTGTTACCGGATTGTTTTTTTTAAATCGATAAACATTGCCCTATAAGTATGGTAATGAAGAGTCATCAATGGTCTTATTATAGTTTTAACAAATGCCACAATTAAGAACTATGGCACTTTTTTACATGGGCAAGTACAAAATAGTAAAGGGACAGTTCACCCAAAAAAGAAAATTCTGTCATCATTTACTCAAACTCATATTGTTTCAAACCTGTATGGGTTTCTTTCTTCTGTCGAACACAAAAGAAGATATTTTGAAGAATGTAGGCAACCAAACAGTTGTTGGACCCCATTGACTTCCATAATACAGGGGGAAAATACTATGGAAGTCAATGGGGTCCAACAACTGTTTGGTTACCGACATTCTGTGTGTGTGAGTAAACAACATGAGTGTGAGTAAATGATGACAGAATTTTCATTTTTGGGTGAATTATCCCATTTAAGAGCTTTAAAGTCCGGACCTTCATGAATTATGGACCAAGCTAATTTTCTCCAACATGTCTTCTGCTCTAATGATGATTGATATAAAAAAAACTAAAAAAAAACTCAAGATTTAAACTGGATACTCAGCCTTTGATGGATCTTGTTTGGTTGTCTTTAAAGAGAGGACAATAACCATTTATAACTTTAATGTTACGTCAGTCCTGCATGCCAGATATGTTTTATGGTAATGGATCCTGAGACAGTTTCGTTTATTGCTTTCTGACGAATGAATTTATTTCAGCAGAGGGTCTATGAGTCTTTAATGAGACTGATGTGCAGCCATTAGAACTGACAAGTTTGTAACTCGGTCAAGTCTCCCCAAATTGTAAATGCCTTTCCAGGCTGGTTTTAACTCTGTGATGAATGTGACGTCTCGGATTTAACTGATTGTAGGAGGACTGAAGGTTTCACATGACCTTGCATTGGGATCTATCACGTATTATTGATCAGACGGCTTTATCTCTGGTCATTATTGCTGAATAGTCTGTTTTGAGAATAATGTTTAGCATAAAACCTTTAGTTTATGAGAACACAGCGCACAGCCTCCCTCAGTAATGACCAGTTTTAATGCAGGGCTGATGAAATGTGCACAAATACCTGTGTGTGTGTGTGTGTGTGTGTGTGTGTGTGTGTGTGTGTGTGACAGAGATCTGCTGGCGTATGACATGTGCCTGTTTCTTTTGCGAGCTTTTGATTCACGACTCGGCCGCTTCTAAAAATAACAGCAAGCAGTGCGGGACAGCGGCCTGTCTCGAGAGAGAGAGAGAGAGAGAGAGAGAGAGAGAGAGAGAGAGAGAGAGAGAGAGAGAGAGAGAGAGAGAGAGAGAGACAGAGAGTGACAGAGAGAGAGAGAGAGAGAGAGAGAGAGACAGAGAGAGAGAGAGAGAGAGAGAGAGAGAGACAGAGAGAGAGAGACAGGACATGTGCATTTCTCTCTCTCTCTCTCTCTCTCTCTCTCTCTCTCTCTCTCTCTGTCTCTCTCTCTCTCTCTCTCTCTCTCTCTCTCTCTCTCTCTCTCCAGTAATTTTGTTCAGCAGCACAGTCGCGCCTCAGAGCAGCCGCTGACACACACACACACACACACACACACACACACACACACACACACACACTCACTCACACAAACACACACACTCACACACACACACACACACACACACACACATACAGTCTGCAGCAAATGTAATAAAACCGTGGAGAGAGTGAGACAAATCCACACAGAGAGAGAGCGAAAGAAACAGGTAGAACAAAACAGACACAGAAAAGGGAACTTGCATTTGTAGACAGAAGTGCAGAAGAGGCGTTTAACGTACGGGACTGAGGATCAGCACATGTGAGAGAGCGGACAGATGCCTGTCTTCAAGGTACACCTGCTTTACACCTAACAGCGTGTGTGTGTGTGTGTGTGTGTGTGTGTGTGTGTGTGTGACCAGGAAGACGGGAATACATTACCTTGTTATTTTATCAGTTTTATTTTATTAAATGTGTAGCTGACATTGACATGGATGTGCAGTTTCACTGAATATCACAATGGGTTTCAGTAAAGATTACATTATATATATATATATATATATATATATATATATTTTTTTTTTTTATTTGAGTTTTAGACAAAAAAATATGTGGTCTTTTTTAATTGCTTGAAGTTTTTCGAATGCAGATTTATTTATTTCTAATGCAAGTTTCAATAATTATTTTAGATTTTTAGTTCAGTTTAATATGGTTTAATAAGTTGGTGTCTTCTGAATCCTTTTAAGGTTTTCTGATGCATATTTTTATGTTTACTTCTAACATTGATAAGCTTCATGTATACGGACAGTATAGCCTACGTATATTTTGTGGATATTATTTTGGATTTATTTCCTATTTAGGAGGTAATATTTTATGCATTTCATGATGAGTGATGATCACCATATATGAAATGTTTAACGTGCTCATATTTTATGTCTCTGTGTGTGTTTTATTGGTTATAAATGGTGTTTGCTGAGATAAGAAAGTGAAAAATTGTTAAATAAAGTTTCTTGCTCTAGTTTTCACATACAGCAAAGCATACGCAGAGAGAGGCGACGTACGTGATGATAGATTGCTGTATGAGGTTTATATGACTGGGCAGCCGCTGACTTGTACATTTCCCACAATGCTCATGGAGGCGAGGTAAACTGTAACTGTATGAGACAGACGTGCGTGTAAATGCGCAGGAAACTAAGACAGCGCACTCATTTGAAGAGGAGATTTCTCAACTTGTTGTTCACAAACACTTCCTGCTGTCGTGGCATTTGAGAAACACTTTAATTTGTTAGTGTAAATAGTTAACCCACATAATCCGTCATCATTTATGTCGTTTCAAACTGTATTCTGTGAAACACAAAAAGAGAAATTTAGCAAAGTGTTCATACTGCTCTTTTCCATACAAAGAAAGTGCTATAAAAGTACAGTAGATCGTATGACTGGTGTGATGTGTTTGAAGGCGTTCAGTCGTTGTTGTGTGAGCAGCAAACTCAATAATTAAGTCCCTACTGATTACAAATCTTCCCTTGCATTGCTTGCACACATTTAAAGATGGCGTGTGTCAAGATGTGTCATGCAAGGTTTCACGTCAGTGATAAGACAAACTCAGTCAATGGGGTTTTATGCCGGCAATGTCAGATATGGCGTGACGTATTAGAATGAATGAAATATTAGATTTAAGAGCTGCTTGTGTTGCTTTTTTTGTCATTTCAGTTGTTGCACGTAGAATACATTTACTTTTGTGTGTAAGAAACCATGTACGAAACCAAACGAAAGAAAGACCAGCAAACCCTTGTGTCTTATTTCCCATGGGAAGGAGGAACCATTAAGGTGCAAAGCAACAGTAATGGTAAAATGAGATTAAAGTAAAAATAAAACACACGTACCAACAGCTTAGACACAAGGGTTTTGCACCATTCAGAATACTGGAAATATAGTCACACTTTAATTTAGCCTCAATAAACTCCTAATTACTGTTTATTAGGTAGTTGTTAAGTTTATGTACTGGGTAGGATTAAGAGATGTAGAATATGGTCATGCAAAGTAAAGCATTAATATGTGCTAATAAACAGCCAATATCATAGTAAAATGCAAGGTAATAAGCAATTAGTTAATTGTGAGAATTGGATCCTAAACTAAAGTGTTATGAAATTTTTTATTGCAGTTCTGTTCCTAATTTGAACCAAACCATTTGATTTCAAGGAAGGAAGTAAATAAACAAATATTTTCATTTTCTGTTTGAATTATTGTCATACCACATGGTTTATTTCTAGAAACAGTGGATGAAAATCAGTGTTTTAAATGCCATTGTTTTAAATCATATATATATGATCATTTTAAAATCCCCCGTATTGTAAAATGTTATCCCTTAAAACTCATCTTTGATCACCAAAATTGAAAACATTTCTTCATGCCTTAAAATATCTTGAATGTAATTCGACACCCTTGCCTCATTTAGTATACGCGGTTCTATGAATATGCAAATGAGCCCCGCCTCCACTCACTCCCTCAGCTCAGAGATCCACTGGTTGACGATCACACGTTGATCTGATTGGTTACAAGGTAGTTTGTGACGTCAGAAACACCAGCGATTTCAAAGCGTGTGTTTGAGACTGTCTTTGGTTCACTGCAGTTTTAAGGAGGAAATACTCAGCAATGCTGTCGACTTATGAATTTACACATGGTTTGTCTTAAAGCATATTAAACACACCACAGACACATAAACAACATTAAAAGCTGGATTTTCACCACAGGGGGACAGTAAATTTATTTTTATTGACCATGGGTCAAAGAATGTTTCATTTCAAGGAATGCTCTAATTTACTCATTGTTTTATATTCAGAAGGCTACATTTTTATGTGAATATAATATTTTTTTAAATTATTTCAAAACAGTATGGTGGATTTCTATGGTGGCGAATGGCAAATTTAATCTGTTTTAATGGCTTTGTTCATCCTTTACCCCAATTCACAATAAGTCTACATGTTTAGATGTTGGATCTGATTTGGTGGAAAACACACAGTTTATGTTCTTCAGTTTATATAATATCTGTGAACATAGAAAAGAAGATCTTAGTGCAGTATTGTGGCTCATTGCTACAGTAAATAGTGTTGTTGCACTGAATTTAGGTTGCTATCTACCATGGACAGTTTTAAACTGCATGTTAACCGACTGTTAAAGCAAAGAAACCTCAAACTGTGGAGAGTCTATAATCAAGAAGGGAACATGACAGAACCCGTGCCAAAACTAGATCTGAACCACAGCAACAGATATGATGCTATGCTTGTGTTATGTTTCTAACATCAGCTTGGTTGGAAGTGCTTATTAGAATTAACTTCAGTTTCTACTATAAAGGAGCTCTTCATGTTTTTACTCACGTCTGACGTTTTAAGAAACGAACTGGAGGTTTACACGTCAAAGAAGGCGGAGCCTCAGAGCCACGCCCACCTATTACATCATCACCACAGATTATGGTAGTTTAAAGGTGTTTACCAGTTGGAGCGAACTTTTCCCGAAAGTTTGTTTTGTTAAGCTGTTTCGATCTCTCACTACGAACTCCTAACAAACTCCTTTTTGGCATGACTTTGTTCAAAACGGCGTCACGCAGATTTCGCTTAAACTGTTTTGGGGCCTTTACTGTCCGTGGATCTCGGTGCAGAATTCCTCAAGCCATCAGATATAAATCATCCTGCAGTCTGCGGTGTCCAATTCTATTCAAATTCCAATTTATTAGCTTAAAATCATCCACTGTCCACTGGAACAGAGGAATCAAAAACATCCCTTCTGTAATAATATGTTCTTATGATCACAGTGTGTCTTTGTATATAATATGTTTGTTTTTAAGAGAGGAATCATTGATTTACATGCTTTACTTCATAGCTGTAGTTTTTAGTAGCATTTCTACTAGTTTGCGCTTGTTTACCATTCTTACGTTTCTGCTTTTCAGGCCATTTTGAGCAGCGCAAACAGAGCAGATAGGGCTACTGTGTGTGTGGTGGACGTTAATGAGTGTGTGTTCAGTCGGACATAGAAGTCCAGCCAAGTGGCATGATGTCTTGAGTGAGGCTAGGGTGAGCGATCTGTGCTTAATGATGTGTTTGTGAAAGACTCACTCACTCTCACTCTCTCTCACTCTCACTCTGTCTCTCTCTCTCTCTCTCTCTCTCTCTCACACACACACTCTCTCTCTCTCTCTCTCTCTCTCTCTCTCTCTTTTCCTTCCACTCATGATGTGTTTATGTGAAGAGGGTGTCGCCTGTCCAACCACTAGATTCTTCCTGTGTCTCTTCTTTCTTGCACTTCTTGTGATCTTGCAGAAGAATCTGCATGCACTCTAACCTGGTCTGACACACACTCACACACACTGATGCACATGTGACCAGGGTCTGATTCTCGTGTCTTGGCTGTGTGTTCGCTCTGATGGTGAGTGTGTTGATGGTGCGCTTTACTTCTTTACTAGTGTTTGCGAGTACAGTATGTGTTTGTGTATGTACGTTTTATTCCTTGTTTGAGAGTAAAATGGTTTTGCTCTTTTAAATCTCGGGAGGCATCAACTTTGTCTTGGCTAACTCTTGAAAACTGAGGCCGAATAGAACTATAAAATAAATGTTGAAAGTATTAAGATATATGGCTTCTCTCAGGCTCTTGGCAAATCTGAGCACAGTTAGAGACATTAAGATCTATTCTGAAACTCTAGAGGAGACTCATGTGAGATACTGGGGTCTTTTTGTCAGGTGTAAAAGATGCAGAAAACTTGAGCAAAAGTCTCTTTAATTTCATTGATGTCTAAGAGCAACAACTGTGAAGTAATTACGTGCTTATGTTGCTTAAGACAATCTTTTAAAGGGGTGGTATAATGCCCTTTTCACAAGATGTAAAATAAGTCTCGGATGTCCCCAGAGTGTGTATGTGAAGTTTTAGCTCAAAATACCCACAGATATTTTTATATAGCATGTTAAAATGTAGCACTTTTTGAGGATGAGAAAAAACACAGTTTTGTGACTGTTCCTTTAAATGCAAATGAGTTGCTGCTCCTGGCACAGGGGGCGGAGCTACAACAGCTTGTGTCATTTTACCTCACACACACATGCACTGAAAATTTCTAAACTTTTAGCCTTTTATGTTCAAACTGGAGTCAGACAATGATGGAGAGACTCCAGAAGAAGTGACAACATGTAGAAGCAACAGGACATTTCTGAATGGTTAGTTGATGAATTTATGTAGCTGATGTGTAGTTATCTTCTAGTCATTGATTAGCATATTCTGTCTTGATAATCTATTAATCGTGTTCTGGGGGCGGGGTTTATGTAAATTTTAGGGTTGGTGATGTCACTAACCCGGGAGGAATGTGGTGTAGTCTCTACCAGCCGTTTGTTGTAGTCCTTAAAAAGTGATTTCTTTAAAAGAAAATATCTCCCTTTGCTTTGGACTTTGATGCTCAAACAGCAACATTACACACTAGCTAAAGTTAGAAAAGTGAAATCATAATCAACCACCCCTTTAAAGTCCTGCAGTATTTGTAGGTCACTAATGAAATCAAAATAAGTTTGTGGCATTGACCATCTGAGTTTGTTAGTATAGACGGTTAGATTTTCTTGCCCATGGAATAATTGATCATCATCAGATTTTGCACAAACTTGTGCAAAAAGTCCATGCAAGCTCAAGTTGTCATATTCTTGCAGACTACACAGACAGAAGAAGTTGAGAACCATTTATGATTCAGATTATTTCGTTTTTACATATTATACATCAATATTGGTTATCTTAGCAGCATGAAAAACAAAATGGTTATTCAAACTGGGAATAAATTATGTACAGCAAAGAACGTTCCTCATCAATGAAGTGCTCAATGACTTCAGTTTGCAAAAATCACTGAACGTTTCACTGAAGCCGTCTACACGGAAAAAGAAGCAGATCTAAATGTAATGCTGCAATCGACACTTTTCATTCCTTTTCAAATGTCACTTTAATTGTGATAATTATCGATTAAGCATTTGGGGGTCAGTTTCATGGCATTTTTGCCCCAAGCTCATTAATTTGCGAGCCTGATCAGCATTGATCTCATGCATGGCCTCTCTGCAATCCAATTAATGAGAATCCGTCGTAGCGATGGAGAATGTTAATCACTGCTAGTTATTTTAACCATGGTAAAAGTTCAATTTAACACTAAAGTTAATGTTCACCTCTGATAAACAGGGAAAACTTGGTATCATTATAATCTCCAATATGTTATTTGACAGCTTAGTCTTTTAATGCAAAATCCCCCCCCCCCCCCCCCCCGCCCCCCCCCCAAAAAACCCACAATGCAACACATAATTCAAACTATGGGTAAAAACACCTGTGCAGAGTCATACTACAATAATGAACACAGTACATGTCAACACGGCACTACAACGAGCCCTGCTATAAGAACCAGACGATTCCATGCAGTTCAACAGATAATTCACATTATTCCCTTTTGTGAATTCTATTTACTGCAGCATGAGAAAGTATGGAGTCCCCCTAGGGTCACATGCAGGAGCAGAATATTTCCCAATAATCTGTGCCTTGAGCTCAGTGCTCTCTGCTTATGAACTGCACTCATGAATTTGTATAAGTTCTGACATTATTATCATTTTGGCAATTTGGCAATCTGTAATCTCATATTTGACAACTGCACTCAGACTACACAATATTTTTGTCAGTTACGATAGTCACTGTGTCAGATTGTGCAATTTTGACTCCTAAATGCTTGTCGTGGACAAGCCTACGCATTGCTTCTCGACCAATCATCACTTGCCGTTATTAACGACGTACGTGATGTCATCGAGAAGGCGGAACTAGCGACTGACTTCCGCAAACAAGAATGTAAACAAACAGGCGTTAGCTTAATGCTAATTCCTGTACTCGCCGAGTTGCTATCGTTCGCCAGCATTTATCTTTTTTTCACTCTGTCGTGGTCGTCCCTCGAGGAAACATCATTAGGGGTGGTAGTGGTGCAATGGATAAGACACATGCCTTTGGTGTGAGAGACCCGGGTTCGAATCCACTGTGAGACACCAATGTGTCCCTGAGCAAGACACTTAACCCCTAGTTGCTCCAGAGGCGTGCGACCTCTGACATATATAGCAATTGTAAGTCGCTTTGGATAAAAGCGTCAGCTAAATGAATAAATGTAAAATGTAAATTAGGGCAGGAGTATTGCTGTCAGAGCTCAAATAATGTTACATATTTTGTTTTCACATATGTTACTCTGTAGGGAGGCTCTGTAAGAAACAGCACCTACATTTTTATTACATGGATGTCAATCAGTGATGATACAACTTGGGTAGCAACATAACCGTGTTTGTTTGTGTGAGATTGGGCACGAGGGATCAAGAAAACGAGGCTTCCCTGCGGCGGCCATGTTAATGACTGCAGCGGGCGTCTTTATTGGGCTGAATGACTTTGTGATGGTTTGTGTGACCTTAATCAAGCATTGTGTGTCCCTGACCTTCTGTGTTTGATTAATCTTGCCTCCATGTCCTTCTTTCGCTCTCTCTCTCTCTCTCTCTCTCTGAGAGTGGAGGAATATATTGGGCCTCAGTAGCAGAAAGATTGTGTCTTATAGCCGTAAAAATGGTAAAGGCTGTTTTCTTTACTCTGTTAAATATTTTATGGCTCTATTTGTGGGCTTCCACAATCTTCTCTGCTTGCTAAACGTGAGACACACTACCCGATTCGACTAAAATGTCAATGAGAAAAGTGATTGCTGGCAACTATTCAACAATTACCTCAGTCATATTTCACAGTGATTTAAATGTTTGGTTGTTTATATATAGAATAGGAGAAAGAAACACTAATAAAGCTGTACTTTATTGAAAATATTGAGATTAGACTTTACAGGGTTTGACTACAAATGAAATTTACAAATGGTATGGCCATCATGAAATCAACCCTAACTATCACAGTGTTTTCTTATTGTAAGACTTTTTTTAATTTTTTATTCACGACTATTGGATAATGTCAACAAATCGGAAAATACCCGGTTAACAAACATATATTTAAAGAATGATTTTCTAACATTCCCCTTAAAGGGATAGTTCACCCAAACATTACAATTCTTTCATCATTTACTCACCCTCAAGGTGTTACAAACCCATATCAATTTAAGATCAAATTAAAGATATTTAGAAAAATCGTTGTAACCAGGGCCTAAAACAATTTTTTTTTCTCCACACCTGCCAATGTCCGGTGACTTAAGAAAATGTTTACCGGCCATAACACAGTTTTTAGTTTTTTGGGGGGCAAAAACAGGCAGTAATAACACCAAAATTGTTGATACCATTGGAAATTCACAATTCTCTCCAATTTCGATACCAAAGCTAAAACTACTAGCCTAATTAATGTAAAACTTAAACATCATTAAAGTAATCATTCTGTAATAACATAATATCAAATAATCAAATTACAAGCAAAAGCACAAATAAATGCTATATAACAAAGATACACGTGAAATAAACAATGCTTTTCAGGTTTCTTGACAGTAGATTTCAGGTACAGAATATTAACAAAGTAAGCAAATGTAAAATATCACTGCATAGTCTTCACTGTATAAATTAACATCCTTATTATTTAAGTTATATAAGTTATTTAGAGCAGTGAGTGTTTTTTTCTTTCTTTGTCCTTTTGTTCTTTGGAAAAACACAGACGGCAGCAGGAGGAATATTAGGCTGCTGTCACTTTAACAGTGAATGCACGGATCTAATATACTGATACTGTACACACGCGTTTACTTTCTCAACTGTTTACGTTCACTTAACCCTTTAGGACCTGAAGCTAAAATAGGGGTTTTAATTTTTGGACTGTAAAATTCTAAAACAGTGTGCTATCTTCATGTGCAAGGTGTCATCTTTTTCAGAAAAAGATTAGCTTTCAACAAATTACAGTTATTGACCATTATTGTGTGTGGTGAGTTTGTAAATAGAATTTAAATAGACGAAAAAAAGAAAAAAAAACGAGAATAAATTTACTGATTTTTATTTAGAAAAAAACTGAAAAATCACGAACGAAAGGAACTAACACTTTTAAGTTGAAAAATGAACTATAATGCATATATACAAGTCTTTTTTGTGACATTGGGTTGCACAGTTTTCATTTAGGACACTTTTTTTTCATACACACGCACACACACAAATGCATGCATTCATACTAGGCACGCACACATACACATACACACACCACATGCTAAGATATACGTGAAAGAGTAATGGCCATCCACCTCTCAAGTTTCATTAAAAATCATCCCAATCCCCTCTTCTGCTGTCTACCACTTCTTTCACCATGTATTTGTTCATTTCTTTTATTATTTTATGCAATCTAAAACACTCTAACCTGCCGTGCTTCGTATCTCTCTGTTCAAATCCTTCCTTCCCGTTCTGCCAGGAAGCTGCTGTCATTTGCTGACGCAAAGCATGAAATTACCGTAATAAGCCGTATATTGACGAAAAGCGCATGTTGTTGGGCAATTTGAATGGTTTTGATAGTGCAAACGGTTGAAGAGTTACGGTAAAATGAATACGGCTTGCTGGAATGTGTCGGCGACGACACAGCCGGTTCTAAAGGGTTAAAGCATACCAAACTATGTTTACTAGGATACTCGCTATTTTGTGTGTAAATCTGCTCAAGCACAAGAAGATGTGAAAGAGAGCTCAGTTTAGTATTCGCGCGCTGTCTGAGACAAAGTTTTCTGGACGAGTAATGAAATGAGCTCCCTTTCACGTCTTCTTGCGCTTTAATATTTTAATTGTCAAGGCTTAAACTTTCGTGACGATGCAGCGCTGGCCCGTCAACAGCATCGTTCACGTTAGTTCATGTTTGTTAACATTTCATCCCATGAACAACCAAAAATCCACATCACTGTGAAATATATCTTAATAAAGTTTATTTTTCTGTCCACCATTGGCAGATGTTTGTCTTGTTTTAAGTTTAAACTCACTTAATTTAGATTTTTTTTTTTTTTTCAGAAAACAAGACTTAATATCTTATGCATCGTCTTATTGTGCTTCCTAAGTAAATGCATGTTGATTTAAGAATGTTAAGATATTTGTACTGGAAAACAAGACAAACACACTGAGTATTGCAGTGTGTCTCAGTGACGAGATGCTGTTCCCCTAAAGGCACAATTGTTGACCATTTCTTTTCCGAGAGTGTACGTGTGTATTAGTGCCTATTGTCTCAGTATCTTTCTTCATTCCTCTTGTTGATCCGGTGGTGTTTTGGTGTGCGAGGCACGTTCCTCTCCATGTGTCCGCTTCGAGGTGTTTGCCCCCCCCCCAGCCCATTCAGTCACTCCTTTAATCTGCTGTTTCTAATGCTGTACCGAAGCCGCTGTAAAGACACGTCTCTCCCAATGATTCCCTCATTCTGTGAGCACGAACCCACCGGGACAGCAGACAATTACCTTCAGTGTCCCATTGATTTATCAATCATCCCAGCATTAATGTTCACCAACATTATTCATTGGTCGATTCCTGGTGACAGGACCCTTTAAAACAGAGAGAAACGGTTTTATCAAAGCTCTGTGTTTGGGTCAAATATTTAATCAAGATTTATTTATTTGTATGAGCTTCTCAGTTCCCTTCCAAGCTCTCAGCTCATCATCTATCTGATGTTGCCCACAACCTTTTTATGCCTTCAATACTGTATCAGTGTTTGTATGATCATAAAGCTAGTTTACCAAAATATTGATTAGGATGTTGTGGGATATTACTGTATATTATTGATTATTTTATATGCCTTTAACCCAGTTCCTATATCTGGAAATGTAGGAAATGATCATTTATTAAGATACTGTTGAGCACCTGAGCAACACTACATGCTGCGGACAAAGAAACTGAACTTAGTCTGTTTTGTTATATTGCATATGTTTAAATCGAAGTCATATTTAAGTACCAACTATATTATACTAATTAATGCGTAACCATGTGTTTAGATGATGAATTATGTGTATGCTTGGCTAAAGAGATGAGTCTGCAGTCTAAAACTGACTCGTGTGTCTGAATCCTGAACAATGTAGGAAATTCTAGAGTTTATGGCAAGTAAGAAAAAAATCTGCTCTGCAGATTTTGATATGTGTATTAATAACTGGCCAGAATTTTGCACCTGCAAAAAATGTGAAAGATTATAGTGTGACGATCAAATACTGTAAACGGAGGCTTAAACGCTCTTGCTTGACCTGTGAGGTTTGTTCTCACGAGTCAAGATCACATGGTTGAGCTTCTCTTTCCATATTTGATGGTATGATGTTTGTGATTGCTGTGATTGTGCATCGATCAGTGTTTATTTGAATAAAAGTCTGAATTAAATCTGTTCATCATATCATATATGATCGTGTCTCTTCAGAAGAGACAATTTTACAATGTCTTTATGCTACTTTTGAAGCTTGAAAATGTTGATTGCATTGACTTTAAATGAATGGACAAAAATTATGAGAGAATATACAGTACTGTGCAAAAGTCTTAGGCATGTTAATATTGATTATAATATAATATAATAAATATAATATAATATAATATAATATAATATAATATAATATAATATAATATAATATAATATAATATAATATAATATAATATAATATAATATAATATATAATATCCAAGATGCTTGAAGGAAGGTTTCTTCAAGCATCTCGGAGACGTTCCCACAGTTCTTCTGGATTTAGTCTGTCTCAGTTTCTTCTGTTTCTTCATGTAATCACAGACGGACTCGATGATGGTGAGATCAGATCATACCGGCTGTTGTCAGACTCCTTGTGCATACACAAATCTCACTGGATTATTACAATTAATGGCAAAAATAATGTTTGGAAATGTAAACTGATATTTCCTACTGACACACTACAGCATAATATATAAATAATTGACTTAAAACCATTTTTTTGGGGGGTGGGGGGTATTAACATGCCTAAGACTTTTGCACAGTACTGTTTTTTTATGAATGAAAGATTCATAAGACTGAGAGTGAATAAATGATGACAGAATTTCTATTTGGGGGTGAACTATCGCTTTTAAAGAAGTATGTTTTGTGCGCTGATGGTCTATAAATAGCAAATGGTGAGGAAAAGCCAGTTGACTATTGCTTACACTTTATTTTGATAGCCCACTTTAGACATTCTCCTAACTATAAGTAACTTTGTAACATGTCTACTAGCAGTCATTAGAGTATTAATAGACTTTATTTTGATGCTCCTCAACAGACATTCTACTGACTATAAGTAACTTTGCAACTATATGCCAACTTATTCTACTAACCCTCTACTAATACTCCAATGACTGCTAGTTGACATGTAGTTGCAAAGTTAGTTAAGAATGTCTGAAGTGGACTATCAACATAAAGTGTAACCTAGATGGGTATTATGACGTTTCTAAACAACACTGGCAGAAATAAAGCATAGCTTTAGACAGGTCATGTTAGTCAAGCACACAGTCAGCTGAAGCTCAGATGATCATGACGTCTATCAATACAGTCCAGACACATTCCTGAACTCCTCCTCTCATCTTTAACCTCAAGATCTGTCTTTAATTTCGTCTAGAATACACAACCAACACATTGTAACTGTCTTTCCTGTAGCTCAAACATTAGGGCGTTGGCGCTTGCGACGCTAAGGTCATGAGTTCGATTCCCAGGGAAAGCAAGAAATGATAGGAATGTAAAAGTGTACCTTGAAATGCAATATGAGTCGCTTTGGATAAAAGCGTCTGGCAAATGCGTAAATGTCTGAGATTCAAGTTGTTTTCTTCATTTCCTTGCATGGGACATGCTGAAAATGCACTATAAATCAATCATTTTTTTTAAATATATAACATTTTATATAATAATGTAGTCGACTGCTTGAAAAAAGAGGGCTTGATGCCGTTAACATGCACTTACAGATACACACAATATTTTTTTCAGTGATTGTGACTATATCCGTTCTTAAGCAGTTTAAATTCTGTACTTAATATTGTATTTTTGTTTAACACATATTTTAATCAAACAATTATTGGAGTATTCCCCGCGGTGCCTCCACAGACCCCGGAAAAATATCACAAAGCAGAACATATTAATGGTCCTAAAAATAGCCATTGTGTTCTTTAAGGAAAATCAATTGGCTGCTTTTTTTTTTTGATTTTTGGAATTACAGATTCTTGACTGGTTTCGTGAGATTCTTCCATTTAGTTTACTTGCTAAAATGTCTTTGAAAGGTTTAATGCCAACCTTGCAAAGTCACTGTGCGGATAAACATGTTTCCTGGTGGACTGATAAAAGCCGGTGCACTCATGGGAATTGTACAAAGACGGCTAATTAAATTGGATATTGCCATTTTGAGAAAGCTTTCGATATTTTTGAGCACCATACTGTACTTTAATGGTTTGAGAATGTGTCGTCTGAGGCCGACTCAATGGTATGAAGGTCTGAAAACATACATAATCCTTTTTTTCATGAAAACTGATCATAAATCACTGTGGAGGATGCTTAACAAGACCAAACCTTAATGTATTATTAGGTACAATTATTGATAGAGTAATGGAAAATGATAAAGGCAAAGTTGCCAACACATTTTAGATTGTTTCATCCATTGCTAATCACTCATTAAAAAACCTTCCTCCAGGTAATGGAGTTTTTATGAAATAATTATTAGGTATTAATTTTGTCTTGGATTCTTTCTCTGTAAGTTACAGATTCATCAAGTGTTGAAGGCAGTTATTTTAGTATCATTCAGATAGTATTATAGTTTTTATTAATATTTTGAATTAGTTTTTATTTTTATATTTTTCCGTTTGCATTTTAGCTTAAAAATTGTTAGCAATTTTGTTGTGTTTGTCATTTTTATGTTATATATATATATATTTTAAATATGTCTACACTGCAAAAATGATTTTCTCAGTATTTTTGTCTTGTTTTTCAGTACAAATATCTAAATATTTTAAATCAAGATACATTTACTTATTAAGAAGTCATTATTAAGTGTTGTTTACTGAAAATTGTATCAAAATAAAGTGAGTTTATGCTTAAAAAATATCTGCCAATTGGTCATTTTGCGTCTTTAGTAAATGTATCTCGACTTAAGAATATTGAGATATTTGTAACGGAAAACCAGTTCTGAGGAAGAATTTGTTGTTCAAGAAATGAAGTTATTCATTTCTATTTTAGTTGTAGTTATTTTAGTACATCAAGTTAAACTAAATAAAAATGAAAAATGTTTAAGTTTTTAAAAATAATTTATATACATTTTGTTTAGTTTTAGGTTTAGTTTCAGTTATCTACTGGTTTACACAATATTCAAGCTAGGTTTTGATGAGATGTGGCTAACACATTGGTATTTATTTATTTAGTAAAAGGCAGTGTTCCCTTTGAAGTCGTTGAGTTCAGTAGTTGAGGATCTCTGAAGCCCGATGAAGCTTGATGCTCTGTATGCGAGTGTCTTCATTAATATATAACAAGACAGAGGCACAATTTAGTTTTCAGGGTCCTGATAACATCTCGTCTTTGTTTCAGCCCGACTCAGCTGAGTTGCTCGCGACTGTACGCATTGTGAGCATATGAAGCTAAAATTGCTTCACTCCCAGATTGCTTTCTTTAAAAAGAAACGTCCCGATCCCCAGCCTCGGGGCCAGACGAGCTCGGGAAGCGACAGCGAGACGTGGATCACAAGATCTCTGATGATAACTTATCGTATATGATATAACTAGTGTCTCATCTTCCCTAAAGTGATGTTGCCCTTTCAGTTTGCCAGTGACGATGTGCACTCAGTGTGTTCGCTGTGTCCGGTCATGTTCGACTGAGAAGATGAGGTAATCAGTCATTGTTGGAGGTGTAGGGGTGTAACGGGACACAACAATTCGAGACAGTTCGGTACGTTTTTGGTACAATGCTCAATTGAATAAAGTGTTTCAACTTCTCTGTGTGCGGGACGTAATTTCAAACTTGCGCTTTGTTTGTTGTGCTTCAAACTAAATCATAAACCTATGTGACAGGAGAACAATGTAGTGCTGGACAAACAACGAAAACGCTGTATTCTGCTGCCAGGCCAGTAGATGGCGATGAAACACTATAGACTGAACCCGTAATCTGCATGTACATGACATCATCGTCTTCAAAGATTTACGTTTTTGTTGTTTACACGGAGACCGTTTTAAAAAACTTGCACTTAAAAATTTTCGTTTTCAGGCGCCCAAAACGCCATTGTCGTTTAAATGAACGGCCTAAACACATACATTTTTTTACGTTTTGTTGAAAACAGTGTCGTGTAAACGGCCCCTGAATCATTCCCCTCACCTTGAGCCATGGGTCTGCTGGTCTTTAGCCTGATATCCCTCTTCTCTGTGTCGTGTTTTGATGATGGGATGTACATTTACATTTACATTTATTCATTTAGCTGACGCTTTTTATCCAAAGCGACTTACAATTGCTATATATGTCAGAGGTCGCACGCCTCTGGAGCAACTAGGGGTTAAGTGTCTTGCTCAGGGACACATTGGTGTCTCACAGTGGATTCGAACCCGGGTCTCTCACACCAAAGGCATGTGTCTTATCCACTGCGCCACTACCACCCCTGTATTACTAAATAAATGTACTCCTTCAGATGATGGTGCTAGTTGTGTAGAGTTAAATCATCCATGATCTACATGTGCTGTAGCTCTTTCCGGCTCGTTCACCAGTGGCTTTGACTCTTGTGTGAACACTAATTCTACACACTTGCTGTAGTTGACATTAGCAGCAGGAGATCACAGCTTAAGACTTGTTACTCTCAGACTCTCTAGTCAGAAACTGTTGGGTAAACTTATATAATGATGAATGGAAACTACAACAAATAAAATGTTTGTGTTCTAATTTGCTAAATTAGCAAAAGAAAAAAAAGTCCACAATACCATTTCTTTTTTTGTATTTTGTGGGCGGAGCCTACCTGGTGTCAGAAAGTGACAGTTCTGTGGAAGTCACAGAATATAAAAATAAAAACAGTAATTGGCATTTGTGTTTATATCTCAGAATTCATTTTTTTCTCGTGATATAAACTCGCAATTGCCAATAATAAAGGAAGATATAGGGCCCTATTTTAACGATCTGAAATGCAAGTATCAAACGCGAAACGCAAGTAACTTTGTGGGCAGATCTCGGGCGCTGTTGCTATTATACCGGCGGGATAAATGACTCTTGCGCCCGACGCAAATCTAAAATGGGTTGGTCTGAAGTAGCTTCATTACTCATAGGTGTGGTTTCGAGAAAACCAATCAGAGCGTCATCTCACATTCCCTTTAAAAGCAGGCGCGCTTGTTCCATGGCGGTTTGCTATTATAACGGCGGATTTGACAGGCGCACGGCAGGAGCGGTTCACAGCCGAGGAGACCGAGGTTCTTGTCAGGGCCGTAAAAGACAGAGAAGTGACATTGTATGGGGATGGAGAAACACACCCAAATTAGCTTCGGTTAAACAGGCGTATATTAATTTGGGTAAATGTGTAAGCTAGATTAATGCCTATTTTTTTCACATCTTCATGGACACCACAATGATTTCCCTCATGTGGTAATATTTTTCCTTGGAATTATGTATGATTTGGAAAAATGGGAACTGCTGCGTCTGTGTAGAGTAGAGAAGCAAAGTCTATGCGCGTTGTGCACACGCTACATTATGGCCAAGCATGCGCCCTTAAAATAGCATCTGAATAACGCGCCACTGACTTTAGACTAGGTTTCAATTGCGCAGGGTGCAAGATAGGGCCCATAATTTCGCAATTGCAAGAAAATGTTAGAATTGTGAGATTAAAAAGTAATAGGTTCAAATGTTATCTATGTAAAAAGTTATAGGTTTAAATATGATTTCATACTGTAACTGTAGAGTTTGGGCTAGGGTAAATACATCATGCCCCTTGTGAACTGAATGTGAATAGAATGTATTTCTATTGTTCACATCAAATTCATGCTTGAATAGTAGACTAATTATCTCAGCTTTCCCCGCCAGCGTTAAAAAAAAGAAGAAAGTTGCCAGTCAGCGGCAATTTTTTTAATCATTTTCACAAAACGTTCATGGCCCCCAGAATATTTTGTTAGAATATCTGAACATGCAATATATCAAAAGAAAGAACAGACTCTCTGCTTTTAATCAAACAAACAAACAATCAGTCAACACGTGAACGTGGGTAAGCTTTATGAAAAAGCAACATTTTGAGCAAAAAGCTGAGAAAATAGTTGTTACCCCAGAGACTACAACATGCATAAGCAATGCGTTTATCAATTGTTTATGTTTCTTTTTTGCCTGAGTTTTGATCTGGAGATTCTGTACTAATAGCGCCCCCTACCGTATAACAGTGAAAACACGGAAAGCCAGACAATTCTGTCAATGACAGGGAAAGAGTTAATGACTTGCAACCAAAAATGTCAGTGTTTATCTTCAAGGGCGTCTTTGATGACGGTTTTCTATGAAAATGAAGACCATCTTTTCTTCTGCATTCCGATTCTGACATCCAAAGACATTTCCCCCTTATTCCCTGGATCCCACCCGTTTTCCTCCACTTGTTACCTCCGTTTTTCTGCCACCAGCTTTGACGTCTACTCCCAAATGGCCTGTGACTGTCCAAAAGAGGGGAAAAAAATATCAAGACATTGACTGCGGTGGTGAGAAGAGAGAGAAAGGTGTCATATTTGCTATCTTTCCCTCAGCCGTTTGTATTAGAAACACTCATGCAACCAGTTTTCAGTCATTTTATGCCAAGGTAAGACAACACTAATTATAGGCTACATTAAATAAATAAAAAAATCTTAGGATTATATACAATATTAATACCTGGAAACGCATCATCACATGCAGTCTGTGAAAAGGGTCCATTGCAGTAGTTGACCTGACAGAGAAAAGAGAAAACTGTGTGTATAAAAGACAGTTTGTGTTAATGTGCGCTATAGCGTTCTTGCTGCTAATGCAATTCCACTAATTGCAGTCTGACATATTTCAGAACACAACAACACAATAAAAGCAAGTCATTACATAGATAGCTTGCATAGAGCATGTCTTAAACTTCACACATTTAAACAATTCTGGTTTCACATGCAGATATAAGTGTTCATCAAAGACCCTTTCAAGGAAACTCAGTTCACTCTGTGGCCGTATTCATAACGCCAGACCACATCCTATCGACTACAATGGGGGAATCATGAAACCTCAAAACCTGCTTACATGACATTTAAAAGCAGCAACATGATCTGGCCCACAAGTGTTGTTTCTTATGCTCAAATAGCATTAAAAGCTTATTTTGAAGGCTAGATATACGAATGCACTGTCTTTGTATATCTAAAGTCTTTGGTGTTCATATACAGTTCAAAGATCTTTTGACAAATTCACAGTATCATTCTGCATAAAAAAAAAGTTATCTCTGCTCAAAATATGTTTTCCAGTCATCGTTGTTGGACGGCTTAATGCTTTGAATGAATAATAGATGAGATGATTTCCTGGGAGCCACTAAAAAGGTTGTACAAGCAGCGGGAATAAAGTAATACTGCACCCTTATTGATTTAATAATTAGTGGTGTTTGCAAAGGCACATTGCCCATTTCAACATGTAGGGTTGGGCTCTTTTGATTTGAGCCAATAAGCAACCACCTTGAACATGCTCGCTACCACTGAGCAACGTGAACAGCAAAACACTTAGCAACACCCTAGCAACGACCCATTACACTTTTGCACAGGCAAAAAATATCTATCTTGTCTTTGTATAATCCATTCTGTCTATTTCTGTCAAAGCTGTAGGTCATGCTGCTCTCTTATTTTATCTTTTATCTTATTTCTTTTTCCCCCCAAACACATTTTTTTCACATTACGCAACTATTCTATTTTTCTCTTCTGCGTCACGATGGGAGAGTGATGCACGTGGGACTCAGACTGAACCATCCCGTCACGGATAACTGAGCCAAAGAGAGAGTTTAAGGAAATCATCTGTCTTCGGTTCTTGTGCCCTAATTTCCTCCGTGTCGCTCTGTTCAGTAGTAACCTTTTACACAACCTAAAAATACCACCGGCAAGATAAGAGGCTCATTCTTAGCGAAGCTCCAGTTATGGATGAGAGAGAGAGCTAATGCGCCGTACATCATGTGAGCCGGGGTTATATGAATTCTTCAAATCTTATGACTTCTGCTTTTGGCTGCATCAGCTGAGCTTGTTTTCTGTTGCAGTAAAGAGAGTTTATTTCTCACCAGAGAGTGTGTGTGTGTGTGTGTGTGTGTGTGTGTGTGTGTGTGTGTGTGTGTGTGTGTGTGTGTGTGTGTGTGTGTGTGTGTGTGTGTGTGTGTGTGTCTGTCTGTCTGTCTGTCTGTCTGTCTGTCTGTCTGTCTGTCTATCTATCTATCTATCTATCTATCTATCTATCTATCTATGTCTCTGTCTCTGTCTCTGTCTCTGTCTCTCTCTCTCTCTCTCTCTCTCTCTCTCTCTCTCTCTCTCTCTCTCTATCATTTGATAGATCTAGTAACATATACAATGTTGAAGAACTAGTTAGTGAACTAGTAAACTAGTTTCCCTGCATCTGCGTTTGATATCCCCCCTTCTGGTCATTCATTCTTTATCCCCGAAGACGACACATTTTATCCTCTCTTCTGCTGAGACGGGATGCATTTTCCATTTCTGAAAATGCTTTTTAAAAATGCTTTATAGATTCTTCTTTTCAGCTTTGCAAGCAGCCTTTAGTCAGTTTGACTTTACGACTTGCCCTGGACTGAATATATAACAAATTTGTCTACCAATGATTGTCCGCCTCATTAATTCAGTTTAAGTAATTATTTTCTGTATTTTACTTCAAATGTACTCCCTCTGTTTTTTTTTGTTTTGTTTTTTAACTAATCGCACCCAGCGTCTTTGGAACCTGAAACAAAAACAAAGACAGAAAAGAAGCCCTATTCAGACGGGAATAGTTTTCCTGGAGGAAATTAGAGAAATTCGCATTTCGCAGTATGTTGCTGTTTCTGCCAAGTCTGTGTTTTTCTCACACAATCTCTGCACAAATTCCAGAGCAAATTAAATTACCGTTTGTTTTCCAGCTCTCTCCTCTAGGAAAATCTAATCCCATCTGAATGTGAATGTCTGTTATTACTGATATTATATTTTCACATCTCTTTTCCTCATGCATATTAGCCGACGTGTACTAGATTATTATTGGCAACTCACTTGTTTTATAGTTTTTGTTTTGTATAGTGACAAACTGTGTGACAAAATATGCAGTGATTTGGGTTTGCAGGACCAGGATTGAAAATATTCATATTTATGTTTTATTTAATCTGATGCCCGTTTGTCCAGGGTTGTTGCAACATCTCATATGTCACATATTGACATCAGGACCCCTTGGCATCCCTTTTTAACGCACAGTTGCAACTTTAAGTATCAATCTAGGCTCATTAGAAAAATGTGTCTCTACCTACATTTTTTCAAAACTCCAAAAACTTAAATATACACACAATTCACTGAAATGAACACTAGAGGCAGTAAAACACCAACAACTTTTATCTTTTATCATCTGGTACATCATTGAACTTGCTTGGGTACAAGTCCGGTGAAACACAAGTCACGATAAAAGAGCTCAAAGACTTGAAGAAGCAAGATAAAATAGCAAGGTTGTTTCATCAAATACATTTTCTTTAACAATAACCTTTAGGTTTAGGGTAGAGTTTGTTAAAATGTGAGTGCATGAAGTGTCCAATGTTCCACATTTAGTTTTTTCAGTTAAATGAGTGCATCATCCGGGTATTTAAAATGCACGTCCTTTTTAAAATTTTAGTTTCTCTTTATTTTGATGGTCCCTTTAACACATTCTGTTGACTATAAGTAACATTACACCTATAGTACATGCCTTCTAACTCTCATTACAGTGTTAGTAGAGTATTAGTAGACTGGTAGGGTTCGGGTTAGAATAAGTTGACATGTAGTTGCAAAGTTGCTTATAGTCAGTATAATGTCTGTTGAGGAGCATCACAAAAGTGTTTGCCGATATTAAGCAGAAAGTCTACTAATACTCTACTCAGAGTTAGTTGACCAGTAGTTGCAAAGTTACTTATAGTCCACAGAATGTTCAAAAGGGACCATCAAAATAAAGTGTTACCAAAATTCCGCAAAATGTGAATGCATGAAGTGTCCAATGTTTCACATTTAGGGCCCTATCTTCCACCCGGCGCAATGCAGCGCCAAGCACGACGCAAGTGTGTTTTGCTAGTTTCAGCCCGATGCAGTTATCATTTGTTGCCACGTTGTTTAAATAGCAAATGCATTTGCGCCCATTTGTGCGCCCATGGGCTGCTGGTCTGAGAACCAGGTGTGTTCTGGCACATTGTTGGTGCGTTGCTATTTTGAGGCAACAGAAATAGACTGCGCCATTGACCAACTGAAACCTGCTCTAAAGTCAATAGGAGGGTCCACAACGCACATACACTCTGCTTATTAAACACACAGGACACAAA
Organism: Leuciscus leuciscus; assembly: GCF_965113295.1. NCBI lineage: Eukaryota > Metazoa > Chordata > Actinopteri > Cypriniformes > Leuciscidae > Leuciscus > Leuciscus leuciscus. The sequence continues at coordinate 3,443,457 of NC_138729.1, read as the reverse complement.
CATGCCAAATATTTAAAATAAACAGATTACAATGTTAAAGATTATTATTGTGTACATAAAGATATGGTGGAATCCAGCTTGTCCCGTCTATGGTCTGCTTGTGCACTTATACCTCGCGCTCTGGAGACGCCTTCGGTCTTTCCACTTTTAAATTCCGTCATGTAAATAGTGAATCCGCCATGGCGTGAGCGCAGCTGTCATTTAAAGAGAATGGGAGATGAGACTCTGATTGGTTTAACGCACGTAAATCCCAAAACACACCCATTACTCACAGGGACAATGCACCCTTTTAGACCATGCACCGGGTGCGCTGACCATTTATCCCGTCGTTAAACTTGCAAAAGTGGATTCGGACACAACCTAAGTGAACTCACGCCCTGCGCTTTAGACCATGCGCTTAGATCGTTAAATGAGTGCATCATCTGGGTAGTTAAAATGCTCTAAAATGCATTTTTAAAATGTTATTTTAAAATTTTGCACAAAACGGCATAGAATAGTGCGTAAGAATGCAGAACTTGCATATCTATTAGAAATGGTGATGTAACGGTGTTGCAACACTGTGTTCTTCTGTTGTCAGATGCTTGAACCCAAGCAAGATGAGCCATGTGACCTCAGGGGCCAGAGAATGACCTCTGAGGAGGACCAGTCCCCGGGGAACCTGTCGGACGCTTCGGTCACCACAGCGAGCCCTCGGTCCAGGAGTCTCACGCTGCTGGAGGACATGTGTACCTCTCTGGAGGAGAACCTGGTTCCTCCAACACCTCCACCCTCCACTGAAGGAGAAGATGGCAGAAGCACAGAGAGCAGCGTCTACGAGGACGAGGGCAAAGAGAAAGAGTTCTCGCACGCACACACACGAGACTGTGATGAGGAAAAACAGCTGCTTGTTGATGAAGATAATGCTTCAGATGCGCTGGACACGAATGCTCCCCCTTCATCATCATCTTCATCATTTGTCATCCCCGAGCTTCGATTGGATCGCTCCTTCAGTGCGGATGCCCTCTCCACCCCCGGCACCGATGAAGAGTACGAGAACGAGGATGAGGACGAGGATGAGGACGAGGAGGAGGAGGAGGAGGATAGCGACGAGAACTACCTGGAGCGCAGTGACAGTAAACGCAGGAGCATGGTCGAAGCCTCTTCATGTGAAAAGCACCCGAGCGGACTCAGCGTGCAGAACTCCCTGCGCAGACGCACACACAGCGAGGGAAGTCTTCTCCAGGACCCGCGCACGACCTGCTTCACTTCTGATAACGCCATCCACTGCATGGAGGGCTCAGGGACACACACGGGCGGGTGGACGCTTCCCTCACCCAGAACCCTGAAGAAAGAGCTGACGAAGAACGGAGGGTCCATGCATCAGCTGTGCATGCTGTTCTCCGGGAGAAAAGTAAGTCCAAAGAGTTTATTAATAATTCCCCTTTGCCATGTTAGTTGCTTCAGCTGATATATTAGTATATATAAGCACCACTCATGTTCTTCACAAAAGCACATGCACAGCACAAGACAAAGACACAAAGAATAGTTCACCCAAAGATATAGGGCCCTATCATACACCCGCTGTGTTTTGCTAGTTTCAGCCCGACGCAGTTTTCATTTTCACGTCCTGCGCCGCCTTGTTTAAATAGCAAATGCATCTGTGGTCCATGGGCTGATGGTCTGAAAACCAGCTATTGACTGAGCCACTAGACTGAGCCACTATAGACTGAGCCATTGACCAACTGAAACCTGCTCTAAAGTCAATGGCGCAGTTTTTTTGTTTGTTATTTAAAGAGCGCGTTAGTAATATGAGCCTATAGTCGGGTCCATGACGCGCGTACACTTTGTCCCGTAGATGGTCTGCTCGTGTGTGAGGTTAAAGCACATGAGCAGACCATCTACAGGGACAAAGTGTACGTGCAAAACGTAGAATCCGTTTCCTCGCTAGAGAAGCGTTCAGTTTTTCCGCTTGCAAATTCCGCCATGTAAATAGTGAATCCATCATGGCACAAGCGCAACTGGATTTTGAAGGGAATGCTAGATAAACTCTGATTGGTTTATTTCACATTACGCCCAAAACACAAAACGCCCATTACGCATTAAGAGAATAGAGACAAAACACACCCATTACTCATTAAGAGAATAGAGACAACCCTATTAGACCATGCGCTGGGCGCGCTGAATATTTTTCCCGGACACGCCCTAAGTGTACTTGCGCCGTGTGCTTTAGACCATGTGCTTAGATCCTTAAAATAGGGCCCCCAAAAAAATTCACAAACCTATGATATTCTGCTCAATGTAAGTCTATAGGATGTTTTTGCCAGGTGAAAGTCAAAAGTCAGATTTTTTTTTATCATTTATGTTCTTTGCATAAGGATTGCAGGGTCGAAGGTTAGGGGTTTGATCCAATCACATCAATCCATCATGAACAATAGAGATATTGACACTTGCCTTAATTAAACACAAATAATTCGTTTCTGTAAATTTTCCCAGACCCTGTAAGGGTCCCTGTAAACATGTGTTTACTTGAGCACAGGTTATTAATTGCCTTAAAATACAGTGATTATTGATATACAAACAGCACCATTTCAGTCACAGTTTAACTAATTTACCCATAAACAAGCTGCATAAAACGAGGAAAGCACAGATATCACATCCTCTTTTAACAGTAACTTGTATTTGTTGAGAGAAAAGAGATATTTTTATACTAAAATATAAAATGCATTGGATATTAGATCACACGTTACTGTGTCTGGGTTAGTAATTACTTTGTAAGGACTGAATAATAATAAAAATCACGCACATAAAATGCATTTACGTTGTGTAGTCGCTATATACGCAGTTATTGTGACTATTGTGCTATAGTGATATAATTAATACAATTAAATTAGTTTTTAATAACGTGTGGACAAATTCTGCTGATATTTTCATGCTCATCATTCCATATGTAATCTGATATATTGATATTTGTTGATATGGCTCAGAATGAACACTGTTTTGTCCACTAAGTGCCGTTCTGTCGATTTATTTTGCTCTTTAAGCAGTTTAAACAGTATATGAAGACGTTATCAAGCTCTGTTAAGAACACAGATAATGTTTAGGCTTTTGAGTCGGCTTTTGAGTCGTAGCGTTTTTGAGTTTTGTTTGGCACATAAAGTGGCACACATGCAGACAGGTGCATGCTGGGCATAGGTCAAGGGTCAAGCGATGGCATTTTTCTGTTCATTTACAGTGCGATGTTAAAAACTACAGGATAAACAACATCAATTGACCACAGCTTGAGCTTCCACTCATTTTAAACTCGAGGTAACACAAGCAAGACCATAACTGTGCGTCAGACTAAAATTAATTGTGAATGAAACTCTTTTGAGTCAGTTCTGTTACATGTGTTGGTCAAATGGATTAGCAAAATGTTCTGGATAAGAATCATTTGGACAGCTTGATCGTTTTAAAAGGGTTTCACGCTTTGTAAAACTGTAGCACAATACTAAGAACAAAAAGAGAATTGTGGTAAAAGTGTATTTTTAGCTACAGTTGACTGAAACAAACCTGCAAAAAACATTTTCTAGTGTGTGTATAATGTAAAAGTATCATTTATTGCCATGGTAGGGACAGTATATATTAATGTAGCTTGGTATTATCACCTGAAGGTGAATGATTCAAAGTGAGTGAATGAGGTGAATGATTCAAAGTGAGTGAATAAGGTGAATGATTCAAAGTGAGTGAATGAGGTGAATGATTCAAAGTGAGTGAATAAGGTGAATGATTCAAAGAGAGTGAATGAGGTGAATGATTCAAAGTGAGTGAATAAGGTGAATGATTCAAAGTGAGTGAATGAGGTGAATGATTCAAAGTGAGTGAATGAGGTGAATGATTCAAAGTGAGTGAATGAGGTGAATGATTCAAAGTGAGTGAATGAGGTGAATGATTCAAGTGAGTGAATGAGGTGAATGATTCAAAGAGAGAGAATGAGGTGAATGATTCAAAGAGAGTGAATGAGGTGAATGATTCAAAGTGAGTGAATAACGTGAATGATTCAAAGTGAGTGAATGAGGTGAATGATTCAAAGTGAGTGAATAACGTGAATGATTCAAAGTGAGTGAATGAGGTGAATGATTCAAAGTGAGTGAATGAGGTGAATGATTCAAAGAGAGTGAATGAGGTGAATGATTCAAAGTGAGTGAATAACGTGAATGATTCAAAGTGAGTGAATGAGGTGAATGATTCAAAGTGAGTGAATGAGGTGAATGATTCAAGGTGAGTGAATGAGGTGAATGATTCAAAGTGAGTGAATGAGGCGAATAATTCAAATAGAGTGAATTAAGTGAATGATTCAAAGAGAGTGAATAAGGTGAATGATTCAAAGTGAGTGAATGAGGCGAATAATTCAAATAGAGTGAATTAAGTGAATGATTCAAAGAGAGTGAATAAGGTGAATGATTCAAAGTGAGTGAATGAGGTGAATAATTCAAAGAGAGTGAATGAGGTGAATGATTCAAAGAGAGTGAATGAGGTGAATGATTCAAAGTGAGTGAATGAGGTGAATGATTCAAAGAGAGTGAATGAGGTGAATGATTCAAAGAGAGTGAATGAGGTGAATGATTCAAAGAGAGTGAATGAGGTGAATGATTCAAAGAGAGTGAATGAGGTGAATGATTCAAAGAGAGTGAATGAGGTGAATGATTCAAGGTGAGTGAATGAGGTGAATGATTCAAAGTGAGTGAATAACGTGAATGATTCAAAGTGAGTGAATGAGGTGAATGATTCAAAGTGAGTGAATGAGGTGAATGATTCAAGGTGAGTGAATGAGGTGAATGATTCAAAGTGAGTGAATGAGGTGAATAATTCAAATAGAGTGAATTAAGTGAATGATTCAAAGAGAGTGAATAAGGTGAATGATTCAAAGTGAGTGAATGAGGTGAATAATTCAAATAGAGTGAATGAAGTGAATGATTCAAAGAGAGTGAATGAGGTGAATGATTCAAAGTGAGTGAATAACGTGAATGATTCAAAGTGAGTGAATGAGGTGAATGATTCAAAGTGAGTGAATGAGGTGAATGATTCAAGGTGAGTGAATGAGGTGAATGATTCAAAGTGAGTGAATGAGGCGAATAATTCAAATAGAGTGAATTAAGTGAATGATTCAAAGTGAGTGAATGAGGTGAATAATTCAAAGAGAGTGAATGAGGTGAATGATTCAAAGAGAGTGAATGAGGTGAATGATTCAAAGTGAGTGAATGAGGTGAATGATTCAAAGAGAGTGAATGAGGTGAATGATTCAAAGAGAGTGAATGAGGTGAATGATTCAAAGAGAGTGAATGAGGTGAATGATTCAAAGAGAGTGAATGAGGTGAATGATTCAAAGAGAGTGAATGAGGTGAATGATTCAAAGTGAGTGAATAACGTGAATGATTCAAAGTGAGTGAATGAGGTGAATGATTCAAAGTGAGTGAATGAGGTGAATGATTCAAGGTGAGTGAATGAGGTGAATGATTCAAAGTGAGTGAATGAGGCGAATAATTCAAATAGAGTGAATTAAGTGAATGATTCAAAGAGAGTGAATAAGGTGAATGATTCAAAGTGAGTGAATGAGGTGAATAATTCAAAGAGAGTGAATGAGGTGAATGATTCAAAGAGAGTGAATGAGGTGAATGATTCAAAGTGAGTGAATGAGGTGAATGATTCAAAGAGAGTGAATGAGGTGAATGATTCAAAGAGAGTGAATGAGGTGAATGATTCAAAGAGAGTGAATGAGGTGAATGATTCAAAGAGAGTGAATGAGGTGAATGATTCAAGGTGAGTGAATGAGGTGAATGATTCAAAGTGAGTGAATAACGTGAATGATTCAAAGTGAGTGAATGAGGTGAATGATTCAAAGTGAGTGAATAAGGTGAATGATTCAAAGTGAGTGAATGAGGTGAATAATTCAAATAGAGTGAATGAAGTGAATGATTCAAAGTGAGTGAATGAGGTGAATGATTCAAAGAGAGTGAATGATTCAAAGTGAGTGAATGAAGTGAATGATTCAAATAGAGTGAATGAAGTGAATGATTCAAAGAGAGTGAATGAGGTGAATGATTCAAAGTGAGTGAATAACGTGAATGATTCAAAGTGAGTGAATGAGGTGAATGATTCAAAGTGAGTGAATGAGGTGAATGATTCAAGGTGAGTGAATGAGGTGAATGATTCAAAGTGAGTGAATGAGGCGAATAATTCAAATAGAGTGAATTAAGTGAATGATTCAAAGAGAGTGAATAAGGTGAATGATTCAAAGTGAGTGAATGAGGTGAATAATTCAAAGAGAGTGAATGAGGTGAATGATTCAAAGAGAGTGAATGAGGTGAATGATTCAAAGTGAGTGAATGAGGTGAATGATTCAAAGAGAGTGAATGAGGTGAATGATTCAAAGAGAGTGAATGAGGTGAATGATTCAAAGAGAGTGAATGAGGTGAATGATTCAAAGAGAGTGAATGAGGTGAATGATTCAAAGAGAGTGAATGAGGTGAATGATTCAAGGTGAGTGAATGAGGTGAATGATTCAAAGTGAGTGAATAACGTGAATGATTCAAAGTGAGTGAATGAGGTGAATGATTCAAAGTGAGTGAATGAGGTGAATGATTCAAGGTGAGTGAATGAGGTGAATGATTCAAAGTGAGTGAATGAGGCGAATAATTCAAATAGAGTGAATTAAGTGAATGATTCAAAGAGAGTGAATAAGGTGAATGATTCAAAGTGAGTGAATGAGGTGAATAATTCAAAGAGAGTGAATGAGGTGAATGATTCAAAGAGAGTGAATGAGGTGAATGATTCAAAGTGAGTGAATGAGGTGAATGATTCAAAGAGAGTGAATGAGGTGAATGATTCAAAGAGAGTGAATGAGGTGAATGATTCAAAGAGAGTGAATGAGGTGAATGATTCAAAGAGAGTGAATGAGGTGAATGATTCAAAGAGAGTGAATGAGGTGAATGATTCAAGGTGAGTGAATGAGGTGAATGATTCAAAGTGAGTGAATAACGTGAATGATTCAAAGTGAGTGAATGAGGTGAATGATTCAAGGTGAGTGAATGAGGTGAATGATTCAAGGTGAGTGAATGAGGTGAATGATTCAAAGTGAGTGAATGAGGTGAATAATTCAAATAGAGTGAATTAAGTGAATGATTCAAAGAGAGTGAATAAGGTGAATGATTCAAAGTGAGTGAATGAGGTGAATAATTCAAATAGAGTGAATGAAGTGAATGATTCAAAGTGAGTGAATGAGGTGAATGATTCAAAGAGAGTGAATGATTCAAAGTGAGTGAATGAGGTGAATGATTCAAAGTGAGTGAATGAGGTGAATGATTCAAAGTGAGTAAATGAGGTGAATGATTCAAAGAGAGTGAATGAGGTGAATGATTCAAAGTGAGTGAATGAGGTGAATGATTCAAAGAGAGTGAATGAGGTGAATGATTCAAAGAGAGTGAATGAGGTGAATGATTCAAAGAGAGTGAATGAGGTGAATGATTCAAAGAGAGTGAATGAGGTGAATGATTCAAAGTGAGTGAATGAGGTGAATGATTCAAAGAGAGTGAATAATGTGAATGATTCAAATTGAGTGAATGAGGTGAATGATTCAAAGTGAGTGAATAACGTGAATGATTCAAAGTGAGTGAATGAGGTGAATGATTCAAAGTGAGTGAATGAGGTGAATGATTCAAAGAGAGTGAATGAGGTGAATGATTCAAAGTGAGTGAATAACGTGAATGATTCAAAGTGAGTGAATGAGGTGAATGATTCAAAGTGAGTGAATGAGGTGAATGATTCAAGGTGAGTGAATGAGGTGAATGATTCAAAGTGAGTGAATGAGGCGAATAATTCAAATAGAGTGAATTAAGTGAATGATTCAAAGAGAGTGAATAAGGTGAATGATTCAAAGTGAGTGAATGAGGTGAATAATTCAAAGAGAGTGAATGAGGTGAATGATTCAAAGAGAGTGAATGAGGTGAATGATTCAAAGTGAGTGAATGAGGTGAATGATTCAAAGAGAGTGAATGAGGTGAATGATTCAAAGAGAGTGAATGAGGTGAATGATTCAAAGAGAGTGAATGAGGTGAATGATTCAAAGAGAGTGAATGAGGTGAATGATTCAAGGTGAGTGAATGAGGTGAATGATTCAAAGTGAGTGAATAACGTGAATGATTCAAAGTGAGTGAATGAGGTGAATGATTCAAAGTGAGTGAATGAGGTGAATGATTCAAGGTGAGTGAATGAGGTGAATGATTCAAAGTGAGTGAATGAGGCGAATAATTCAAATAGAGTGAATTAAGTGAATGATTCAAAGAGAGTGAATAAGGTGAATGATTCAAAGTGAGTGAATGAGGTGAATAATTCAAATAGAGTGAATGAAGTGAATGATTCAAAGTGAGTGAATGAGGTGAATGATTCAAAGAGAGTGAATGATTCAAAGTGAGTGAATGAAGTGAATGATTCAAAGTGAGTGAATGAGGTGAATGATTCAAAGTGAGTAAATGAGGTGAATGATTCAAAGAGAGTGAATAAGGTGAATGATTCAAAGTGAGTGAGTGAATGAGGTGAATAATTCAAATAGAGTGAATGAAGTGAATGATTCAGAGTGAATAAGGGTGAATGATTCAAAGTGAGTGAATGAGGTGAATGATTCAGAGTGAATGAGGTGAATGATTCAAAGTGAGTAAATGAGGTGAATGATTCAAAGAGAGTGAATGATTCAAAGAGAGTGAATAAGGTGAATGATTCAAAGTGAGTGAATGAGGTAATTTATTCAAAGTGAGTAAATGAGGTGAATGATTCAAAGTGAGTGAATGAGGTGAATGATTCAAAGTGAGTGAATGAGGTGAATGATTCAGAGTGAATGAGGTGAATGATTCAAAGTGAGTAAATGAGGTGAATGATTCAAAGAGAGTGAATGATTCAAAGAGAGTGAATAAGGTGAATGATTCAAATTGAGTGAATGAGGTAAATTATTCAAAGTGAGTAAATGAGGTGAATGATTCAAAGTGAGTGAATGAGGTGAATGATTCAAAGTGAGTGAATGAGGTAAATGATTCAAAGTGAGTAAATGAGGTGAATGATTCAAAGTGAGTGAATGAGGTGAATGATTCAAAGAGAGTGAATGAGGTGAATGATTCAAAGTGAGTAAATGAGGTGAATGATTCAAAGTGAGTGAATGAGGTGAATGATTCAAAGAGAGTGAATAAGGTGAATGATTCAAAGTGAGTGAGTGAATGAGGTGAATAATTCAAATAGAGTGAATGAAGTGAATGATTCAGAGTGAATGAGGTGAATGATTCAAAGTGAGTGAATGAGGTGAATGATTCAGAGTGAATGAGGTGAATGATTCAAAGTGAGTAAATGAGGTGAATGATTCAAAGAGAGTGAATGATTCAAAGAGAGTGAATAAGGTGAATGATTCAAAGTGAGTGAATGAGGTAATTTATTCAAAGTGAGTAAATGAGGTGAATGATTCAAAGTGAGTGAATGAGGTGAATGATTCAAAGTGAGTGAATGAGGTGAATGATTCAGAGTGAATGAGGTGAATGATTCAAAGTGAGTAAATGAGGTGAATGATTCAAAGAGAGTGAATGATTCAAAGAGAGTGAATAAGGTGAATGATTCAAATTGAGTGAATGAGGTAAATTATTCAAAGTGAGTAAATGAGGTGAATGATTCAAAGTGAGTGAATGAGGTGAATGATTCAAAGTGAGTGAATGAGGTAAATGATTCAAAGTGAGTAAATGAGGTGAATGATTCAAAGTGAGTGAATGAGGTGAATGATTCAAAGAGAGTGAATGAGGTGAATGATTCAAAGTGAGTAAATGAGGTGAATGATTCAAAGAGAGTGAATGAGGTAAATGATTCAAAGTGAGTAAATGAGGTGAATGATTCAAAGTGAGTGAATGAGGTGAATGATTCAAAGTGAGTGAATGAGGTAAATGATTCAAAGTGAGTGAATGAGGTGAATGATTCAAAGTGAGTGAATGAGGTGAATGATTCAAAGTGAGTGAATGAGGTGAATGATTCAAAGTGAGTGAATGAGGTGAATGATTCAAAGTGAGTGAATGAGGTGAATGATTCAAAGTGAGTGAATGAGGTGAATGATTCAAAGTGAGTGAATGAGGTGAATGATTCAGAGTGAATGAGGTGAATGATTCAAAGTGAGTAAATGAGGTGAATGATTCAAAGAGAGTGAATGATTCAAAGAGAGTGAATAAGGTGAATGATTCAAAGTGAGTGAATGAGGTAATTTATTCAAAGTGAGTAAATGAGGTGAATGATTCAAAGTGAGTGAATGAGGTGAATGATTCAAAGTGAGTGAATGAGGTGAATGATTCAGAGTGAATGAGGTGAATGATTCAAAGTGAGTAAATGAGGTGAATGATTCAAAGAGAGTGAATGATTCAAAGAGAGTGAATAAGGTGAATGATTCAAATTGAGTGAATGAGGTAAATTATTCAAAGTGAGTAAATGAGGTGAATGATTCAAAGTGAGTGAATGAGGTGAATGATTCAAAGTGAGTGAATGAGGTAAATGATTCAAAGTGAGTGAATGAGGTGAATGATTCAAAGTGAGTGAATGAGGTGAATGATTCAAAGTGAGTGAATGAGGTGAATGATTCAAAGTGAGTGAATGAGGTAAATGATTCAAAGTGAGTGAATGAGGTGAATGATTCAAAGTGAGTGAATGAGGTGAATGATTCAAAGTGAGTGAAAAAACCATTGAAAAACCCTCACCACTGACGCACAGACCACTGACAGCCTGTCTAGGACACGCAGACACACTGTCTGGCATGCCGTGCGACCAATCAAATTCCAGGAAATATCTCAGGAGGAGGACCGTGTGCCACTAAATGCTTTTGATTGACCGATTACATTGTCTGTCACATACAGTTCAAAATGAATCTTTCTTTACCTACAGTAAGTTTAAACTTTCTGCTGTTGGTGGTAAAACTACATAATTTAAGAAACCACATTTAAAACTAATTTTTTTGCACATTGTTTTTTGGTAACACTTTACTTAAAGGGTTAGTTCATCCAAAAATGTAAATTCTGTCAGTAATTACTCGCTCTCATCTCGTTCCAAACCCGTAAGACTTTCGTTCATCTTCAAAACACAAATGAAGATATTTTTGAAATCTGAGAGCTCTCTGTCACTCCATTGACAGCTACGCAACTACCACTTTGAAGCTTCAAAAAGTTCATAATGAGATCGTAAAACTAATCCATATGAATTGAAAGGTTTAGTCCACATTTTCGGAAGAGACTCGATCACTTTATATGACGAACAGATTTGATTTAGGCTTTTATTTGGATATAAACAATAATTTATTCCTTTATGTATAGTGCATTGTAAAGATATCCATACTGTATGATATATAATGCATTATATCTTTTCATAAACAATTTAAATCAAAGTTAAATTGCATTATATTTGCAAACTCCTTTTTACATATAGGTTGTTTGTCATGTGTTAATGCATTATATGTTCTAAAGGTGTGTTCAATGAATAGATAAGTATTATAATGCATTATAACTTGTTGCAACTGTTCATGAGATCATACAAAAGATGCATAATTAATGCACTAATATACTATTATAATGCATTTTATATAAAGGCTTTAACAGTTACCGTTCTTTTTTAACTGATAGTATTTTGTACTTTTACTTGACATGCTTCTTCAATGTTTTGATCATGCATACAGAAAGTGTGTTGTTTCCTCAAAGCTTTTGCATGATCAGTGAACAGATTCATTCCAGTTCTGCACCTAAAATAATGTCAAACGTTTGATCTGAAATATTTCTTCATAAATCTCCGGCCTGATCCTGCTACTGTGTGCCATCATGTGCTGCTTTGTGCTTTTCTTTTAGTCCATTTTGAAATGAATCTTCACTTTTCATTAAAATCTATAGGCTAACTGAGTGAAATCCATCAGTTTAAATTGTTGCTACTATGACATATCTTCAATTAAAAAATATGGACAACTAAATATTACCCTGGTAATCCAGAGTTCCCGCAAGAGCACAAGTTGAATTTGCTCAACGAGTTTACTCTGGTGTCTAGTAATGATGCTCATTAAATATGTCCTTGTAGCCGAGCTGCACCAATCACATCGCTGTATCTGATATAGGCAGGCCAGAGGCGAGACAGCGCTGTGACGTCGAAATCATTAGTAAACATTGCAAGATGGCGATGGATGAACACCAGTTGTTTGAAACGGCTTTGGCCGCTACAATGAACGAGTTAGACTTGGCTTTTTATCTAAAAGAGGAACAGAAGACGGCGCTCGATTCGTTCCTTTGCAAGAAGGACGTTTTTGCTGTTTTGCCGACCGGATACGGCAAGAGTCTAATCTACCAGTTAGCTCCGCTGGTAGCTAAGCGAGCGTATGGGGCTTGTTGTGATTGGTCGTAGTGTTATCCAATTGCGTGCAGTGAGATTTTCAAACGCACGCTTGGTGCCGCCCCTCGAGCTGGGCAATTTTCATTAGTCGACGCCCGACCATTAATCTTTTAGATTTAGGTCTGGATTTCAAGGCTAACTAAATATAGGTATTATAGTCAATTCTCATATGCCGGAATAAAAGTCATAGAATAAATTTCCCTTTCAAATAGATCCCTTTTACTGGGATTCTGATTTGGTATTATTGAATATTAAGTATTCAAATAAATTGTCAAAAACACAATTTAAATTGAAATAAAAGTGCACATAAATCTGTGAATGATATCTTCCCCCCTTATACCCCACCCATTAAAACCAAGTCATATCAAAATGTGCTTTTTTGTTATTAATAACAATTCTTCAGCCATTATTATTTATATGAATTATGAATAGGCACATTTTCAGAAATTGGTGCAACCACCAATCCAGTGCCTGCGATCTCCTGTCTTCTACACGTCTGCAAGGATCTCATTATGAATGAAAATCTGCAGTAATGCAGTGGCTCGTAACTCACTTCTCTGCAGTTCACTTCAGAAAATATGAAACAAAAGCCACAGAATAAAAGCTCCAGTGATGACGGCCCCTCTCAGCTTCTGTGTCTGGTGTATAATGAGACTATAAATATCCTGAACGGACACATGATCCTGTGTCTGTCTGCGCACGCATCTGGAGGAAATGTGTGTAAATGAATGTCTTCCTGGGAGAAGATGATGTTTAGCAGTGGAGACAAACGACACGCAATTTCATTACGTCTCAGAAACACGAGGCAAAAGACAACACTTTCCTTGTATTGATGGTCATTTATTAAACACGGTTATTGTTGGATATATACCTAGTATATAGAAGAAAACAAGTTTTTTTTTGTGAAAAACAAATAAACATGAGTAAATAATGACTGAACTTACGTGGTAAAAAAAAAAAAATTTGTTATAAAATAACAAATAGTCTTGTAATCTTTTAAAAGCCATAAACTGACATTCCCAGAATTTTGTATGTTATGTGGCACACACACATACACACACACACACACACACACACACACACACACACACACACACACACACACACACACACACACACACACACACATGCACGCACACATATACGCACACACACATACAATCATGCACACACACATACTCACATGCGCGCACACATACAATCATGCATACACACACACACACACACACACACACACACACACGCACACACGCATGCACACACACACACACACGCGCACACACACACACACACACACACACACACACACACACGCACACACACGCACACACGCATGCACACACACACATACCATCACGCACGCACACACATGTACACGCACGCATGCACACACATATGCACACACACACACATACAATCACGCACACACACACACACACACACACACACACACACACACACACACACACACACACACACACACACACACACATACAATCACGCACACACACACACACACACACACACACACACACACACACACACACACACACACACACACACACACACACACACACACACAATTATCATTCAAAAGTAAAGTTTGGACACAGTAAGTTGTTAAATTAATATATTTTTAGTAATCAAGGATGCATTAAATTAATCAAAAGTGACAGTAAAAACATTTATAATGTTACAAAGATTTCTATTTTCAAATAAATGCTGTTCTTTTGAACTTTCTATTCATCAAAGAATCCTGTAAAACTGCATCACAGTTTCCACAAAAATATGAAGCAGCACGACTGTTTTCAACATTAATAATAATCATAACTGTTTCTTGAGCATCAAATCATCATATTAGAATGATTTCTGAAGGATCATGTGACACTGAAGACTGGAGTAATGATGCTGAAAATGTACAGTATATTCACATAGAAAACGGTTATATTAAACCATAATAATTTTTCAAGTTTTTACTGTATTTTTGATCAAATAAATGCAGTCTTGATGAGCAGAAGAGACGTCTTTCAAAAACATAAAAAAATCTTCCCGACCCCAAACTTTTAAAACAGTGTACACTGCATGTAAAGTAATCACGTGTTGCCGGATGCAGTTATCTCTTTTCCCTTTTTTTTGTACGGTTATTTACTTGGTTTACTCGGATTGGTCCGCTCTTTCCCAGTAGCTGCGATTCTTTTTCCCCTGCCATACATCCTCGATCTGGAGGCGACTCATGGATCTTTACACCAGGGACCGGCTGATGAGTCTCAGACTGTGTGTTTGATGGCCAGAGTTGAGGAGGAGATGTTTGACATGTTGGACCGGATGAGACGATGCCTGAAGAAAAGCGGCTTTAAACCGTATCTTTCATCCACTGTGAAAGAAGAGTTAAAATCACTCGCTGAGACGATGTTTCATGAGCTTGATGTGTGTTTGACTGGGCAAAAATATATATGTTCGGTTCGTATGTGTGGACAGGAATCGCATCAAGAGGGGCAAAAGTAAAGAAGGAGGCGTTAAATATTATATATTATATGATTTTGCAACCCACATTACAGTGGAAGAGCGTGTGTGTGGTTCTGACATCGACCTTTTCAGATGATTCAGCTTCTGTAGGTTGTGTTAGCAGTGAGTGTTAACTCCTCTTAACATCAGGAAGATCTTGAGATTTCAGGAGTCAGAAGATCCTGCTAAACTCAGTCAGCTTCAGAGATGGAGGTGGACATGTGCATTGACAATAAACTGGACTGGACTAACAATACGGAGTGTCTATGCATGGAAGAAAGTTAAATCAACACGCTATTTATTTAAAGTGCATTTTTATATTGGTCTGGTCGCAAAAATCATGGTTTTAAACCTGTTAAAACAATTGAATCCTCGCCATAGAAAAACAACAACAACAAAAAACACAATGTTATAATAATGCAGAAATTATTGTGGATTTAATTTTTTCGCAGTTATTTTTTTTCCGCACATACCAGAAAATATGATGCATATTTGAAAAAGACATCCCATTAAACATTAAGGTCTTTTAAAGTTGTATTTATATTAAGTAAACTAAATTAAAATGTTTTTACTTTTATAATCAAGTGAAAAAATTTCTTCCTTGTTATATATAATTTAGCTTTTGTTTATGATGAAATGTTATTTGTTTATGATAAAAGTTAAAAATTATTATATAGACCTACATCAAGTAACATTTTGGCTTCAGTCTAAAGAAAAATAATGATTAATTATGGTATTTGTAGGTTGACCAGCCCGGTGTCTTCAATATCAGCTCATCAAGTATACGGATAATATGAAATATACTGAGAATAATTACTTAAAGGGATAGTTCACCCAAAAATGCTCCGACGTTTCTCGTTTTAGACTTGTAATTCGTGACCGGTGTTTTGTTTTGCTCGATCATCGTCACAGCAAGTCGATGCGTACGGCCGTCTGCCGGAAGCTAGTTATTATAGCTAAATAAAGTTTTAAATATTAATATTTTTCTTACAAAAACCCATCGCTTCAGAAAGCCTTATTTAACCCCCTGAAGCCATATGGATTATTTTTTTATGATGGATGGATGAATTTTTTGGGGCTTCAAAATCTCACCCTTCATTCACTTTCATTATAAAGCTTGGAAGAGCCAGGATATATATATATTTTTTTTTTAAAATATAACTCCGATTGTGTTCGTTCGCCTGAAAAAAGACACTCATATACACCTACACTCTTAAAAATAAAGGTTCCAAAAGAGGTTTTTACCAGCGATGCCATTTTTGGTTCCCCAAAGAACATTTCAGAGAACAATTCCTCAAAGAATCATGTGTTTCTCTGTGTAAAGAATCTTTTCCACATCTTTTTCCACTATAAAGAACCTTTTGTGCAACGGAAAGGTTCCATGTATGTTAAAGGTTCTTTACGGAACCATTGATTCCATTAAAGAACCTTTATTTATCAGAGTGTAGGATGGCTTGTGGGTGAGTAAACATGGTATAATTTTCATTTTTGGGTGAACTATCTCTTTAATGTGGCTAGATAAACCAGTCAGCACGTCACAGCCTCGCTGGTGTGGTGTTTGTGTTGACCCACAGAGGGCGCTGTCGTCATGTTTTACACTGATTACTGTTCTGCAATTAACAAACGTGAGTGAATGGCCTTCAGAATCATTTGAGCTTGAGTTTAGTATGATACACTATACAGTCAAACCAAAATTTATTCAGACACTCTTTATTCAACATTTTTATAGATTTTACTGGTAGTCACTGTATGAAGAATTTTTGGATATGATATGTCACAGTTTACTTTATTTTGCTCTCCTCACTTACATTAATGAACTATAGTGTCCTGCACACACTAGTATAAAAATATCAAAAATGATATCTGGTGTCTGAATGATGTTGGGTTTTACTGTAGTTTATCACAGTACCATTTGTGGAGACGGGTGTTGGATGGCACAGTTATGTTGTGATTCATGTTTGGATGCTGAATGAAACACGTGAATACGGCCTCTTCATTCACACTCTGTGATTCTGTGAAGACGACAAGAACGATCGGCTCCTCGAAAGGAAAAACGATGATGAGATTGACCGTGATTGTCTTTGATGCACCAGTTTGCTCGGCTGGAAAGCAGTGACAGTGTTTGTCCTGCTGCACATCTACTTGTTGCATAATTCAGTGTATTACTGGTAAAGCTGGGAGTCAGTGATGTTAAATCAGGGTTATGTGCTGTGTTTCACATCGCTGTGGTTGCTATAGCAGAGCTGGTGCCAGTGTGTTTCTGACGGAGGCCATGCTTTAGTTCACTGTTCAACACACAGCGAGAGTCAATGATGCAGGACAAGTGTCTGGAAATGAGTTAAACACACCGTGTATAACAGCCAGTTACCGTAAGTTATTGGGATCAGTTGTCATGGTTTCAAAACTTCTGGCTGGCATGGCACTGGTTATTAAAGTAAGGCTGTGGATTTTTATTGGCCGTTTTTGTGAATGTACAAGTTCGCCCAAAAATGGAAAGTGTTATGTTAACCCTCTGGTTTGTGGCACTGGCTGTGGGAACACACACACACACACACACACACACACACACACACACACACACACACACACACACACACACACACACACACACACACGTTTACTTAACTATTTCGCCCAAAAATGGAAAGTGTTATGTTAACCCTCTGGTTTGTGGCACTGGCTGTGGGAACACACACACACACACACACACACACACACACACACACACACACACACACACACACACACACACACACACACACACACACACACACACACACACACACACACACACACACACACACACACACACACAACACACACACACACACACGTTTACTTAACTATTTCGCCCAAAAATGGAAAGTGTTATGTTAAGCCTCTGGTTTGTGGCACTGGCTGTGGGAACACACACACACACACACACACACACACACACACACACACACACACACACACGCACACACGCACACACGCACACGTTTACTTAGCTATACTGTACACACTGTATATTATCTCCTCTTACACTAACCCTACCCCTAAACCTACCCATCACACACACACACACACACACACACACACACACACACACACACACACACACACACACACACGCACACACAAGCACACACGCACACGTTTACTTAGCTATACTGTACACACTGTATATTATCTCCTCTTACACTAACCCTACCCCTAAACCTACCCATCACACACACACACACACACACACACACACACACACACACACACACACACACACGTTTACTTAACTATTTCGCCCAAAAATGGAAAGTGTTATGTTAAGCCTCTGGTTTGTGGCACTGGCTGTGGGAACACACACACACACACGCACGCGCACGCACACGCACACGCACACGCACACACACGCACACGTTTACTTAGCTATACTGTACACATTGTATATTATCTCCTCTTACACTAACCCTACCCCTAAACCTACCCATCACACACACACACACACGCACGCGCACGCACACGCACACGCACGCGCGCACGCACGCACGCACGCACGCACGCACGCATGCACGCAAATGGAAAGTGTTATGTTAAGCCTCTGGTGCTTTTTTTTTAGTTTGTGGCACTGGCTGTGGGAACACACACACACACACACACACACACACACACACACACACACACACACACACACACACACACACACACGTATACTTAGCCATACTCTCCTCTTATATCTCCTCTTACACTAACCCTACCCCTAAACCTACCCATCACACAAAACTTTCTGAATTTTTACAGTTTTAAAAAGCCTTTAATTTATTTATTTTTAATTAATTAAATCGTTTTATCATTTTTTTCATTTCATGCTGTTTATTTTGAAACGTTTCAACCGTTCTTTTGATGAAAATCGTTACACATTAGCCCCAGCTGTGATGAGAGATCTGGGCCGTGAGCGGTTTGTTATCGAGCCGTGCCGAACCGTGCCGAACCGTTTCTTGCTGTTCTTAGAAGCTTTCGGCCCGACAGTGGAAAAGTGGCTTTTGATAATGTGTAAATATATGCAGTACCAAATTTTTTATTAAGTAAAGTAAATATGTCTATTAATTGGATTTTAAACAGTTTTGCAATATTTTTGACTTAAATATTGCATACATTTTGGAAAAAAATCTGGAAATGGTTTTGTTCCTAATATTTGTATGTCCTCTAAATGAGCACCGGAGGGTTAATAGTTGATATGCAAGTAGCAACATTATGATATTTTTTTAAACACTAATTTACTTTCAGAGAAAGTAAAAAGAGTAGGGTAAACATCCGGCATAATTTCTTATTTTGCATCTAATAGGAGATAAAAGAAACAGATTTTTTTGGGGGTTGAACTATCCCTGGATTCATTAGTGCATCTGCTGATCTTTCTCCTTTTGCTAGGCTGTGATGTGTATTTACGTCTGTGTCTGAGAGAGGTCAGCCCGCGACCCCGAGACTCCAGACACCAGACACCTCTGCTCCACTTTATGAACCGCAGTCGTTGAGTCTGTGTGTCTGACAGGAAGACACAATTATTCACATGCTTTCTGGCTTTCATGAGGTCTTGATGAGTTTGACCCTTTTTCCTTTTGTAAAATCCCAAATCCTGTACAGATGCTTTTCAAACAGAAGGGAAATAGTTCCTATTTATGTGTTTATTTATTCTTGAACTTATTAAATAAATAAATGCATTAGTTTTATACTCTAGCTTACCCTTGAAACTTGACATTGGGTATTGCGTTATTGTTCGCTCTTCTACAATAATTTGCTTGAGATTAGGGGTGTCCCCGACTAAGGATTTACACATTCGAATCAGAATTGTCGAATCTTTCAATAGTCGACTGATAGTCGAATCATCTATGTGTGTGTGAATTTGTTGGGAGGGGCACGACACGAGGTAGTCAGCAGGAGGGTAAAACTATTTTTATATTATTTTACACACTGCACACAGCAACAACTTTTAATAAAGCGACCAAAACTGCCTGCCAACTGACAGACGAACGGACAATGGCTTTCTTATTTAGGTTTAAAT
This sequence comes from Leuciscus leuciscus, assembly GCF_965113295.1. Taxonomy (NCBI): domain Eukaryota; kingdom Metazoa; phylum Chordata; class Actinopteri; order Cypriniformes; family Leuciscidae; genus Leuciscus; species Leuciscus leuciscus. Next base: position 3,423,527 of record NC_138729.1, on the reverse strand, counting down.
AAAAGGTAATGTGGTGGATAAACATGGGTAAAACGTTTTCTCATAACATTTTAAAGCCGCGATCGAAATACAGACCATCACACAAAATACATCTGATACTGTGGGTGGATCTAGAAGAAAAGACGAACATATTTTAAGTCCCAACATATGATATTGCTATTCGTAAATTAAAAGCGCCATTATATATGAAAAGAGTGAACCGTCTTTATTGGTAAGAAACTTACCCGTTTTAAGTGGAAAGCCATGTTTGTTGTTGATGAGTGGTAGGACATGAGCTGTTGGCACAACTTGCATTTTACTTTTTTTGGATCTTCTTTTACCATTTTCAAAGTGCATCCACACTTTAGATTTTCTTATTCCAGTCCAGACATTGTTAAGTAATCCCTGCCGCCAAGATGCTCCTCGTCTGTCACGGATCAGGGAAAGTGAAACTTAAATCTTTCACAGGGGTGGTTGGATTTATTCACACACACACACACACACACACACACACACGTTAAAAATATTGATTGAACGCTTCTTTCGTTTCACGTTTTTTTTTTTACAGCATTATCATAATTAAAGTCTGTATATAACTTAATATAACTGTACAAAACCAGTAGTTATGTGTGAAATTAGACATTGATAACCCCCATATTGCCAAAATGGTATGATCCTCGTTTCATAACACCCGCGAAGATTCCACTGTGGGATCGGTGGTCGAATCAGGCTCCGCATATCGATGCATCGAATCTTCGACTATTCGGGGTCACCCCTACTTGATATGTTCTTTATTTCTAAGTCGTTTTGGATGAAAGTCTCTGATACGTGTTAATGGAGATTCTGGGCCCTATCTTCCACCCGGTGCAATGCAGCGCCAGGTGCGACACAAGTGTGTTTTGCTAGTTTCAGCCCGACGCAGTTATCATTTTCACGTCCTGAGCCGCGTTGTTTAAATAGCAAATGCATTTGCTCCTATCTATTCGCCCATGAGCTGCTGGTCTGAAAATGAGGTGTGTTCTGGTGCATTGTTGGTGTGTTGCTAATTTGAGGAACTGAAATAGACTGAGCCATTGACCGACTGAAACCTGGTCTAAAGTCAATGGCGCAGTTTTTTTTGTGTTATTTTAAAGTGCGCGTTAGTAATATGAGCCTGTATGACCCGTCTATAGGGGGTCCACAACGCTCGTACACACTGCTTATTACACACACAAACATGCCAAATATTAAAAATAAAAGGATTACAATGTAAAATATTATTATTGTGTACATAAAGATATGGTGGAATCCTGTAGATGATCTGCTTGCTCGCTTTAACCTCATACGGCTTGCCCAACATCGCTGGCTTCCGTTGCTACTAGCACAACACGGTATAATTCGCTAGCCTGCTAACGCGCCACCCGTGCGCTCAGCTATTTTTATTTATTTATTTGTCTCTCGCGCGCTCGCGCCTTTGAGTTCATAAAAGCTCAGGTGAGTAAGAATCACTCAACAAACACGGTGAGTAATGTCTTGTCCTGTTATTATCATGCGTCGCGTCTGAATGCGTTGTTGTTTTTGGAGCTCTATCGATTTGATTTATAATTCTTGATTTTTCTCGCTGCCTGCTGTGAGTGTGTTTGCTTCGGAGCTGTAAGCTCCGTCTTAGCCTCGTATTTCCTTGTTTTGAACCATCATTTACTACAATTTCTAGTTGTTTATATTACTACTAAATACAGCTTACCCAACCCTGACGCATAACACGCTAGTAATTCGCTAGCCTGTTAACGCGCCACCCTTGCGCTCAGCTATTTTTATTTATTTATTTTCTCTCGCGCCTTTGAGTTCATAAAAGCTCAGGTGAATAAGAAACACTCAACAAACACGGTGAATAATGTCTTGTCCTGTCATTATCATGCGTTGCGTCTGAATGCGTTGTTGTTTTTGGAGCTCTATCGATTTGATTTATAATTCTTGATTTTTCTCTTTAAACCCGCTTACAACGAACATTTTCTACTCTTCCTCACTGAGAAGCACTACTGCTCAAACCTCATTGTTACAACGCGGACTGTTGAGCAGACGCGTCTCAAGCCTATTAGTGATCCAACGCTGCATACTCTTAAAGGTTACGTCCGTGGATCACGGCTGAACGAGTCTTCTCCACACTCACTTATAAACAAACACTTTTTTTTCGCCTATCGTGCGTCTACTCTACACCCCTATCACTAAAAAACCTCATAGTTACAACGCGGACTGTTGAGCAGACGCGTCTCAAGCCTATTAGTGATCCAACGCTGCATACTCTTAAAGGTTACGTCCGTGGATCACGGCTGAACGCGTCTTCTCCACACTCATTTACAAACAAACTTATAATATAAATTAGTATTAATATTGATAGCATCACTGGTAGCTTCGTTGCTAACTCACTGTCCATCTGTTAAAATGGCGAATATATCAGATGTAAGTAGTCTACCGCTTGGTGCAGGTGAGGACACATTTGAGCTTCACGCACTGCAGTCTGAGCTGGAAGCTGTTGAGAAACAGATCCACAACCTTTTATTGAGACAGGCCGAGCTGAGAGACCGGTGTTTGGCTCTTGAAACATCACGCGCCGACGCACACAAATCAGTGTTTAACGTTACTAACCCGCTGACTCCGACCGCGTCTACTCCGTGCGTTCCTCAGCATCGGTCGCAATCAGCCATGGTCTCGTTCACTCCGGCTCCAACACGCCACCACGAAGCCTGGGTGGTTCCGCAGTGGAAGACGCGAGTCAGGTTTAGACCAAGACTTTCTCCGACCCTCCCGGTTTTCGAGTTATCGACACAAAACCGCTTCTCCCCTCTACGCGAAACAGAACGCGATGCTGTGATCATCGGCGATTCCATCGTTCGGCACGTACACGCTACGTTAGGTACAAGTAAGGTGCAAAGTCACTGCTTCCCTGGTGCTCGTGTTTCTGAAATCGCTGCTCGCGTTCCCGAGATCCTGAACGGTGACGAGCGCGTCGGAACTGTGGTCCTGCACGCGGGAGTGAACGACATCAGGCTGCGCCAGACGGAGATTCTGAAGAAAGACTTCAGGAATCTAATCGATACGGTACGCAGCACATCGCCTGAAACAACGATCATTGTGTCAGGACCGCTTCCCACGTACCGACTAGGGCATGAAAAATTCAGCAGATTATTTGCGCTAAATGAATGGTTAATGTCATGGTGCAATGAGCAGAAACTGCTCTTTGTAAATAATTGGAATCTGTTTTGGGAGCGTCCTAGGCTTTTCCGTGCTGATGGCTTACACCCAAGCAGATTCGGAGCGGATCTTCTGTCAGATAACATCTCCAAAATGTTAAATACCCTTTGACTAGTAACCAAAAGTCCAAATCATAGTCTCTGCTGCACCAATTCAACTGATATAAATACTAGTGTAGAACATTGCATAGAAACCGTGTCTATTCCTCGTTTAGTGAGATCAAATAATAAATCTAATGCAGGATCTAGGAAAAATCTAATTGTTATTAAAACAGAAAATGTTGCTATTAGTAAACAAAAACTATTTCTAAAGCTAGGTCTTCTAAACATTAGATCACTCACACCTAAGGCAGTTATTGTAAATGAAATAGTCACAGATAATAGCTTCGATGTACTTTGCCTTACTGAAACCTGGCTTAAACCAAATGATTATTTCGGTATTAATGAGTCTACTCCTCCTGGATACTGTTATAAGCATGAGCCCCGTCTGATTGGCCGTGGCGGAGGTGTTGCAACCATTTATAAAGATATTCTAAATGTTACTCAGAAAACGGGTTATAAGTTTATTTCATTTGAAGTACTTGTACTAAATGTTACGCTCTTAGATGTTAGAAAAACATCCCTATTATCTCTAGCCTTGGCTACCGTATATAGACCGCCAGGGCCTTACGCTGATTTCCTAAAAGAGTTTGCAGATTTTCTCTCAGACCTATTAGTCAATGTCGATAAAGCATTAATTGTTGGAGATTTTAACATACACGTAGATAATCCAAATGATGCGTTAGGAGCTGCGTTTACAGATTTATTAAATTCATTTGGGGTCAAGCAAAACGTCACCGGACCAACTCATCGTCTTAATCATACACTCGATTTAATTATATCACACGGAACCGATCCAACCGATATAGATATCATTCCACAAAGTGATGAAGTCACTGATCACTACATGGTAACTTGCATATTACGTACTGCTGTAATATGTCATGCGGCGTCGCGTTATCAACCAGGCAGAACAATCCTCCCATCCACCATAGATAATTTCTCAAATTGCTTATCTAATCTGTCTCAGCTGCTGCCTGAACCCAAACAAACAGATGAACTAGAAGAACTAACTAGCACTATGAGCACCATTCTCTCTAGAACATTGGATGTGGTTGCACCTATTAAATTAAAAAAGGTCAGAGAGAAAAATAAAGCACCATGGTATAACAATACTACGCATGTTTTAAAGAGAGAAACCCGTATTTTAGAGCGTAAATGGAAACAAACTAATTTAGAGGTCTTTAGAATCGCGTGGAAAGACAGTATGTCACGTTATAAAAAGGCCCTAAAAGCTGCCAGGGCTGAGCACCTCCGCAAACTAATAGAAAACAACCAAAACAATCCAAGGTTTCTATTTAACACCGTGGCTAGACTAACAAATAAACAGACGTCACCCGAACAAAATATCCCGTTACAGTTCAGTAGTAATGATTTCATGAACTACTTCACTGAGAAAATAGAAAGCATCAGAACCACAATTATAAACGTTCAATCTTCAATCGCGCCTTACAATTCAGCTTCAATTATCACCCCGAAAGAACAATTACAGTGCTTTACAACTATAGAACAAAAAGAGTTAAATAAACTTATCACTTCATCTAAAACAACAACATGTTTATTAGATCCTATACCAACTAAACTACTGAAAGAAGTGTTATCTGTAGTGGAAGAGCCTCTCCTCAATATTATTAACTCGTCTTTATCTTTAGGTCATGTTCCAAGAACATTTAAACTGGCAGTTATAAAACCTCTCATTAAGAAACCACAATTAGATCATAATAATCTAGCAAATTATAGACCCATTTCAAATCTTCCATTTATGTCTAAAATATTAGAAAAAGTGGTGTCCGCTCAACTGGGCTCTTTCTTGCAACAAAATGATATCTATGAAAAGTTTCAGTCTGGATTCAGACCGCATCATAGCACTGAAACTGCGCTCGTTAAAATCACAAATGATTTACTTTTAGCTTCTGACCAAGGCTGTATCTCAATACTAGTTTTACTTGATCTTAGTGCTGCGTTCGATACTATAGATCACACAATACTCTTAGATCGACTACAAAATTATACTGGTGTTCAAGGACAAGCACTAAGCTGGTTCAAATCATACCTATCTGACCGCTACCATTTTGTCTATTTAAATGGAGAAAAATCGATCATAACTCCAGTAAACTATGGAGTGCCGCAGGGATCTGTATTAGGCCCCCTGTTATTTTCAATATATATGATGCCACTTGGAAATATTATAAGGAAACATGGAATTAGTTTCCATTGTTATGCTGATGACACTCAAATATATATTTCATCACGGCCGGATGAAAACGCTAAATTTTCCAAATTGACAGAGTGTGTTAAAGATATAAAAGATTGGATGACGCGTAATTTTCTTTTATTAAATCCAGACAAGACAGAGGTAATACTTATCGGTTCAAAAAACCGCCCACAAAACCTCGCACAATACAACTTTAACATCATAGGATGTCCTGTTACTTTATCCTCTACAGTAAAAGACCTGGGTGTTATACTCGATTGCAACCTGTCTTTTGAAAATCATATTTCTTATGTTACAAAAACAGCCTTTTTCCACCTTAGAAACATTGCTAAGCTACGTAATATGCTATCAGTTTCTGATGCAGAAAAGTTAGTTCATGCATTCATGACCTCGAGACTGGATTACTGTAATGCTTTATTAGCTGGTTGTCCTGCATCCTGAATAAACAAGCTACAGTTAGTCCAAAATGCCGCCGCTAGAGTTCTTACGAGATCAAGAAAATATGATCATATAACACCGATTTTATCATCACTGCATTGGTTACCTATAAAGTTCCGTATTAATTACAAGGTATTGCTACTGACTTATAAAGCCCTAAACGGCTTAGCTCCAGTCTATTTAACGGATCTTCTATCGCCCTATAATCCATCGCGCTCTTTGAGATCACTAAATTCAAGGCTTTTGGTCATACCTAGGATATCCAGAACCACCAAAGGAGGGAGAGCATTTTCACATTTGGCTCCAAAACTCTGGAATAGTCTTCCTGATACTGTTCGTTGCTCAGACTCGCTCTCCCAGTTTAAAACTAGATTAAAGTCGCATCTCTTCAGCCAGGCATTCATATAATCCTACAGTTCAAACTACAATCCGGCCTCTATCCAATGCCAGAGGAGAACTGGCCCCCGACTGAGCCTGGGTTCTCCCAAGGTTTTTTTTTTCTCCATTAAGGCACCTGATGGAGTTTTAGGACACCATTAGGTCACTTGATGGAGTTTTTCGGTTCCTTGCCACTGTTGCCTTTGGCTTGCTCAGTTGGGGATATTTTGGGGATATTTAATTTAATTTTATCAATCAATAAATTCCTCTTGAAACAAACTTTGTTGTATTATTTTAATTTAATACTGTGAAGCTGCTTTGATGCAATCTGTATTGTGAAAAGCGCTATACAAATAAACTTGACTTGACTTGACACACACACACACACACACACACACACACACACACACACACACACACACACACACACACACACAGCTTTAACCTCGCGCACGAGCATCCGTTTCTTCGCTAGAGAAGCGTTCAGTTTTTCCGCTTGCAAGTTCCTCCATGTAAATAGTGAATCCGCCATGGCACGAGCGCAACTGGCTTTTAAAGGGAATGGGAGATGAGACTCTGATTGGTTTATTGCACGTTACGCCCAAAACACACCCATTACTCATTAAGAGAATAGAGACAACCCTATTAGACCATGCACCGGGAGCACCGAATATTTTTCCTGTCGTTAAACTAACAAAAGTGGATTCGGACACGACCGTGTGCTTTAGACCATGCGCTTAGATCGTTAGAATAGGGTCCTCTGTGTTTGCTGGAGATATTGGAGAACCGAGCGTCACACAACCTGAACTACAGGAATGCTGCTGCAATATCAGTGGAATGCCACTGCCACTCCGGATAGTATTCCAGAGCTTTGTTGATGGATCTTCAAAGAATGTATCAATGATTTTTATTTTTATTTTTTTTCCTGCTGGATTTGACTCATGTAGAGTTGAGAGAGGAAGTCTACAGGATGGTGACCCACACAACACAGTATTCACAAACATCCTTCATCACAGGATGCCAACACACAGACAGGAAGTGCCTATGTTCTGCTTTAATAGAGATCAATAACAGCAGGAAGGGTAGTTAACACACACACACACACACACACACACACACACACACACACACACACACACACACACACACACACACACACACACACACACACACACACACACACACACACTCATCATCATCATCATTCCCACCTGCAGTTATTATTGTTTTTTGATTACATCATTTTGCAAGCATCACTATTATTAGTATTATTAGGGAATTATACACATTACTGAAATGATTAAACTATTAACTCTTTCCCCATCAGAGTTTTTTAAAAAAGTTGCCTGCCACCGCCAGCATTTTTTATCATTTTCACAAAAATGTCATGGACCCCAGAATATTTTGTTGTATAAATATCAGACCATGCAATGTATAAAAAAAAATTTATAAAATAAAAAAAAAGCTTCATACATTCTTTTTTTTAATCAACTCTTGAACATGGGTGAGTTTAATAAAAAAGCAACATTTTGAGCAAAAAGCTGAGAAAATCACTTTTTTCTTGGTCAAAGACTACGCCTGTATGGGATTCAGAGAGATGATGAATGATGATCAAAACTCAGATGGAATAGATCGAGTCCATCAACACCTCTAAAGCTTCACAGTCCTGTAGCTCGTCCTGGGTCGACATTTCATTCAGTAACATTAGGCAGTTTTGATTTATATTCTGTTAAATGTTGATGATTGTGTTATTTTATTATGCATATGACTACATATGAGAACGCTTGTTTTTGCATCTTCTTCATGTGTGTTATGATCAGGAGATTCAGTACTCGTTCAGAAGATGCGTAATAGCGCCCCCTACTGTATAATAGTGAAAACAAATAGGAATTAATAAAATTCCTGATTACAAACCTGATATGTAATCTGCGTCTGGAAAACTTTCGCCCTAAAGTGAAATTCCGGATCCCGTGGAATCCTATTGAAATGAGTCGACTTTGACTGTGAAAATTCGTCGAACAACGGTAAATATGACTCTACCTTTACTTTTTAAAGGTGGTTTTAACACTGGCCACATTTACTTTGGTCTGAATCCATGTATGATTGTTCAGCGCTCCTGGATTCATACTCACTTTATTCTATCGAACCTCATGCACTTCCATTCATCTTGCATCATCACAAACGCACACAGTGCCCATGATCGAGAACACAATGCGGTTGCTATATATATATATTTTACAGTAAATGACACTTGTGTGTATATCTGTAACATATCATAATTCAATGAAAACACCAAAAACTCAATTTGCTTAAAATTTACCCCTGAGATGCGTAACCCATAATAATCCATTCCAAATAGGCAAAATGTTGCAAAAAAAGACCCACACACTATAAAGGTGAAAAAGCAAATGTGAGATTAAAACACAGCTTTACTGAAGAACGGCAAATGTTTCTGTCACAACATGACCTTTAGGCACAGAAGAAGGTCATTAGTGACCCTGGACCACAAAACCAGTCACACGGGGGGTCAAGTTTTTGAAAAGGAGATTCATACATCATCTGAAAGCTGAATAAATAAGCTTTCCATTGATATATGGTTTGTTGGGATAGGACAATATTTGGTCGAGATACAACTATTGAACATCTGGAATCTGAGGGTGCAAAAAAATCGAAACATTGAGAAAATCTCCTTTAAAAGTGTTCATTTATGTTGGCGATTGTGCTGCATTCACTCACACAAATACATGTTTCATATATTTACGGTAGGAAATGTACAAAATATCTTCATGGAACATGATCTTTACTTAATATCCTAATGATTTTTGGCATAAAAGAAAAATCGATAATTTTGACCCACATATATACGCTATTGCCACAAATATACCCGTGCGACATGTGACTGGTTTAGTGATCCAGGGTCACATTGTGATCAAAATGGATGCCTTTTCTCAGTAAAGCTGTCATATTTGTATTGCATTTGTTTTTTGTTGTCCTTCTCAGCTTTAGTGTGTGGGTCTTTCACATTTCACAATTCAACAAACTGATTATACCCAGTCAGTCTGCATGCGTCGTTCACATCACAAAACCATATTCTGCTTCAGACTAAATTACCAGTGAAATCTCCATAAGTCAACACACCTGATGGAGGAATAAAATCTTGTTAAATTACTTCAGTTTACATCTAATGGATATGGTCATATCTAGAAATCAGAATTTCAAAGAGACTTCAACCTAGAGTTGTGATGGCCGGTTTTGCATGGACGAACCCCACACACATTTACATCAGAAATCTAGTTAGAGAACTGAACGGATGTGCACATGAACGTGTGAGCTGTGGTTAACATGAACACACATGACACCTGTGTGCTCAGACGACAGGTTCTTCTCTGCGAGGCCTTTCCTCTTCCTGGCTTTCTTCAGCTCCGTTACTCTCCATTGTGAAGCGCGAACCCTCGGGAGCGCAGACATGACTTCAGGGTTCGTATCCACATCAGTCTCACCCAGAGCCAGCACAATACAAGGAAACTCACAGAGACCAGCGCAGATTAATACTGCAGCGGTGATTCAGAAACAAGCATTGTCCATGTTTAAATTGTGATTTTGTAGAGAGGAGGGAGGTAATAATAACACAAACGTGCAGGAACATCTGCAGTCTGCAGATACTGTGACTGCTCAAAGAGAAATGGCAGGTTTACCTCTGTGCAAAAACTGCAAGCTAAAGACAAGTGTCAGTCAAGTCAAGTCACCTTCATTTAAAAAGCACTTTTAATATGTGACCCTGGACCACAAAACCAGTCTTATGGGTACATTTTTTAAAATTGAGATACAACTATTTGAAAATCTGGAATCTGATGGTGCAAAAAAATCGAAATATTGAGAAAATCTCCTTTAAAGTTGTGCATTTCTGTTCACGATTGTGCTGCATTCACTCACACAAATACATTTTTGATATATTTACGGTAGGAAATTTACAAAATATCTTCATGGATCATGATCTTTACTTAATATCCTCATGATTTTTGGCATACACTGTTTTGTTGGCTATCGCCACAAATATACCCGTGCGACTTATGACTGATTTTGTGATCGTGATCCAGGGTCACATATAGATTGTTTCAAAGCAGTTTTACAGTGATAATAGGAAATTAAAGTAACAGAGATTTATTGGCTTTACAGCAGCTCTAGAATAAAGTTATTGTCCAGCTAAAGTTAGTTTTTGATTGATTCACTTCCGTTGCAAAGATCATTAGTTATTAACTTAGGGGCCGCTTACACGACACCGTGAAAACAGAAAACTTCACTGAAAAAAATGATTCGTTGAATTTAATAAAAAATGTTACGGTAAGTGGTTGCACACAATTGATTTTAGCTACCTTTAAACAAATGCATTAAGTTGAACAAAAATGTAATAAGTTCATCTTAATGCATTTGTTTAAATGTAGCTAAAATCAATTGTGTGCAACCACTTACCATAACATTTTTTATTAAATTCAACGAATCATTTTTTTCAGTGTTTTAATGCGTTCTGGCCATTCACAACAACAGTGTTTGGTGGTTCGAGAACGCAAACTTTGAAATATGGTTCCAAGATGCAAGTGTAAACTTCAAAAACGTGAATCTGTGAAAACGGTGACAGCGTGCACATGCATTTTACGTGTTTAGTCTATATAGCGTGTGAATGTATGTGCGCAGGCGCGTAGTTTTTCTTTACAAAGTGACGATCCCAGCAAGCAGTGCGTCTGTTGTCCTTATCATGGTAATTTGTGTTTCCTTTAAGTTAGCACTTGGCCATTGACTTTGGTTAAATTATTTCTCTTCCATCAACTGTTGAAAGTGCAAGCTCTCACTATTGTCTACTATATATCACGCTCACGACTGCAATGATATTCTTTTTACTATGGGCTTTTTTCACATTTATTTATTTTACTAAATGTACAACATTCTTAGTCCATGTCTGCTGTATTCTCAGATGTGCATGAAAGTCCTATGACATTTTGATGTAACAGAAGATATTTACTGTAAATAATGGATTTTACATACTACTGATGTTTATTGTTTTATCTCTTTAATAAAATGAGTTTTGACTTTACTTAAAAATTTCAGATGACTATTCTGGTCCACCAGCGAGACCAGCACTATATCTGCAGAAACCAGCCTGGACTAACATAAAACCAGCCTGGACTAACATATAATAGTTAAGCTGGGTTTTTGAGCTGTCCAAAGCATTATTACAGTTTTGTGGTTTAAAACAAGTGTTTAAAACACTGAAAACTGAAAACATAATCCTGACCGAGTTTGTTTTTACACAAAACCTTCAGCAGAGTCATGCGTTGTTTTTGTCGCCGCATTAAAATCAATTCAAGTGTCACACATTCGACAGGTAATTTAGATAAGGAGCTGATAAAAGTTGTGGCGCTAGCTACACAATTGTGTGGAAAAACACATTTTATTTTGCATTATTATTCATAATGATCAGGAAAATAATGATTCAATGATGCAATTCTGCTGTAAAGCAGCTCCAAAAAGACAATAGTAGACAGTCTTTGTTTAGTTGAAATCAGTTCAGGGTTGGTTGAATCTCTGTAAAGTTCATCAGGTAATGAGTTCAGTGCAGCAGGAAAGCAGAAAACAGTGATGTCATCATCCAGCGTTTCTCCTGTTTTTGATTCTTTAAATCTGGCTTTCTAGACATGTTTCTCATTTCCTAGCACATTTCCCTCTTTGTTTGTCCTGATTTGTCTCTCTCTCTCTGCGGTGCAGGTTATTTATAGCTCAGGGCCAACACACACACACACACACACACACACACACACACACACACACACACACACACACACACACACACACACACACACACACACACACACACACACACACACACACACACACACACACACACACACACACACACACACACCTCACGCTGGGAGAGATTCGGAGCATGTGTTTTCTGGAATGCAAGGAGAAGATTTCCCAGAGACTGCATGAGATTCAGTGTCTTTTACAGTGTCAACAGCATTAGTTTAATCTTAATAATCACACTTCTGTTATTAAAGACATAACTGCGCTCGTGAGAAAGAAATGCATTTAACATACTTTTAGAAAGAGCACTTATTATGGAGAGAATATACTTTAGTGCGAACTGAAAGAAATGTTTTCGGACAACTAATTATTTGTTTTTTGCAATTAATTGAAAAAGTGGTTTAAATTTATATTAAATGCAATTAAGAGTGTTTTTTTTAAAGTACTTATTTGTAATGTAATTTCATAATTCTATTATCTTTGAAATATGGTTAAAGTTTACTGCTGAATGTACTGACAAGTATTTATGGTAAACTAAAATGCTTGAAGTTGCAAATGATGAAGTTGCAGTTTTGTAAATGCGACAGTCAAAGTAAAATCAAGTAGGCTTTACATGTGCTTTTGTGTGTTAGTCAACACATCAAAATAAGTGTAGGCTACTTCTTTAAAGCATGACAAAAGATTATTAAAAATACATAATTATTTTAAATGCCCTTTAACGTGAAAGTGTAAAAATTTTTACTCTCTTTAGTGCACATTTAATACAATTAAGCACACTCCTTTTTCACAAGCGTGTAAAATAATTGCTTAATTGTATTGAAAGTTTCAATACACTCATTGATTGATTGCATTGAAAAAAGATATCAGAGAACTTCAGTGTTAATATTATTGTAATATTGTTGCATCCTGTCAGAATTATTTTTTTTATTTTTTTTGGGGTAGTGATTGCACATCTCTTGCATAACACATAATAAACAAAAGGAGAGTTACAGTACAGTGTATAATCTCCAAATATTCCCACATATGCAATAAATCGAATCTTGAATCTTGATTCTTGAATCTTGAATCTTGAATATTGAATCTTGACTCTTGACTCTTGAATCTTGACTCTTGAATCTTGAATCTTGAATCTTGAATCTTGAATCTTGACTCTTGAATCTTGAATCTTGAATCTTGAAATTAAGCCACTAAGTTCAGAGAAATGAAAACGATTATGCTAATAATATGTTATCTAGAAATATTTACAGTGTTTAGAAGTGGCCACAGGGACAATATTGTGCATATTAATTGCTGTTACCAAATGTCGGCACACGTCCATTTCAATGGCATGTTTTTTTTCCTATGCGATATTTTTTCCCTTCATGGTGGGCCAAATCTAAGGCCATCACGGGCCAACTTTGAGTAGAGGATACTCACAGGATATCCTTATTATATATTATATTATTGATATAGCTCCATTAAGATTGATGGTCAAATTATTATTAAAGGGGTGGTTTATTATGATTTCACTTTTCTAACTTTAGTTAGTGTGTAATGTTGCTGTTTGAGCATAAACAACATCTGTAAAGTTACAACATTCAAAGTTCAAAGCAAGGGGAGATATTTTCTTTTAAAGAAATGGCTTTTTAAGGACTACAACAAACGGCTGGTAGAGACTACACCACATTCCTCCCGGGTTAGTGACATCACCAACCCTAAAATTTACATAAACCCCGCCCCCTGAACACGATTTATAGATTATCAAGACAGAATAAGCTAATCAATGACTAGAAGATAACTACACATAAGATACATAAATTCATTCTAACATGTTGTCACTTCTTCTTGAGTCTCTCCATCATTGTCTGACTCCGGTTTGAACATAAAGGCTAAAGTTTGTGAAATTTCCAGTGCATGTGTGTGTGAGGTAAAAGGACACAAGCTGTTATAGCTCCGCCCCCTGTGCCGGGAGCAGCAGCTCATTTGCATTTAAAGGAACAGACACAAAACGGTGTGTTTTTGCTCACCCTCAAAAAGTGACAATTTTAATATGCTATATAAAAATATCTGTGGGGTATTTTGAGCTAAATCTTCACATACACACTCTGGGGACATCAGAGACTTATTTTACATCTTGTGAAAAGGGCATTATAACACCCCTTTAAGGTTTGCAATGATCTCTATTACAAAGTAATGCCCTGTAACATCCAGAACATTCATTGCAGCGTGCTAAAAACACTCAGAGCACCTTTAAAAACACATACAGTCCTGTTAATGAACAGCTGTGACGTTCGGTAGCCCTCTGTATTGGAACATAACTATGGCCACCCTTTAGTGCGCGTTACACACACGTCACCAGTCAAGAATATGACCCACCTGCTCGGGAATAAATAAATACACACAAATGGTTATAGCAACATGAACTGTGTTTACATAGCAATCTAACAGCCAGAGCTTTAGGATTCAAATGGTCATCCTTACTGTTTAAACATTATCCTTACAAGTTTAAAATCCCTTTTTTCCACAGTTAACACGTGACTAGTATTACACATATTTGACATTTATTGTAATGTTTGCCTTGCTCCTCTCAAGTTTTTCTCCCTATATTTACTGACTGCCACCATTGCTTTCAGCTTGAAGGCACCTAGGGATACAATTTTCATTGTAAAAAATAAATAAATGGCATGACGACTTAACAAGTGATGGAAACATATTTGAAAGTCGTAAACAACACCAGAGTAAATATTGCTACATCTGTAGTCCACCTGAAGCCTTCATATGATTGTTTTATGGACGCCTGCTCATCACACACTAATGGACTTCCTCTAACGTCATTTTACATGTGTGTGCTTTACGTCAGTATCATTCTGATGTTTGAACTTGACATTTAGTGGGCTCTTTTCATTGAACAACAACACTTGTGCATTAACTGCAGGTGAAGTCCTCCCTGAAGTTATCTCTCTTTTAAAGGAATAGTTCATCCAAAGATTTTTTTAAAAAATATTTTCTTTATTGAGTTTTAACAGTTACAATTACAATCATCTTCCCACCCCCTCCCCCCTACGGCTCAATTTTTTTTATAAATAAATAAATAATACAAATAATAATAGTAATCTTGAGCCAAGACAAATTCTAGATTTTCCAGCATCGACAGTGAAGGAATCAAGTATTCCCCGTTTGCTTAGTCCACATGTTTTCTTTAAACATGAAAGGCTTGACTGCAGCTATGAAACATATGAGTAGTCAATATGAAGAATATGGCACAAAAAAAGAAAAAAAGAAAGAAAGATAGACTCCGAGAAGAATTGACACATCTTCATAAAATATATAATCACACTCTATAAGACTACTAGTCCAGAAAACATAATAGAATACTGATACTAAAAAACAGAACAGATATTTATGAAAGACAGGCATACATACATTACAAAAAAAAAAAAAAAAAAAAAAAAAAAAAATACTACAGTAAAACCCACATATATACATAAATAAAGTAAAAAGAAAAGTAAAAAAAAATGGAAAGATGATATAGCAAGAAGGGGAAATTGAGGTCGGTTACTCCATCTTAGAGGCAGGGGAGCTCTTCAAAATATCTTACAAAGAGTGTCAATGTGTCTTGAAACTTACGTTTCGAACCTTGAATCATGTATTTAATCTTTTCTAGTTGTTTCTAGTTCTAATGTAAGACATCACTTCTTTCAACCAGCTTCTATGTGTTGGATGGTCTGCCTTTTTCCACTGAAATAAACCCAAACATTTCTGTCATCATTCATTTTTTTTGTCAAAAAATTCTGTCATCCTTTACTCACCCTCAAGTTGTTCCAAACCTGTATGAGTTTCTTCCTTCTGCTGAACACAAAAGAAGATATTTTGAAGAATGTTGGTAAAAAGAGAGTTGATGAACCCATAGTATGGAAAACAAATACTATGGAAGCCAATGGGGACCAGAAACCGTTTGGTTTCCAACATTCTTCAAAATATCTTCTTTTGTGTTCAACAGAAGGAAGAAACTTTGGAACAACATGAGGGTGAGTAAGTGATGACAAAACTTAATTTTTTGGGTGAACTTTTATTGTAAGGACATGGTGTTTTCTTCTAGTTTCTGAGTCACCTTAAACTTGGGACAGAGTCCAGAGCATTACAGGAATGGCTCAACCATGAACTAAATTTAATTCAATTCTGTTACCATTCCTCCAGTCAATGCAAAATAAATGTTTAGCACATTTTGACTCTGCTCTTTTCCATACAATGAAAGCATAAAATGACCAGGGGTTATCAAATAATAATAAAAAGACACAAATGTAGTCTGTGGGTCAATGACGTATAAGGATGTCCACTATAAAGAAAACAACATATTTGCGGGGGGGGGGGGGGGGGGGGGGGGGGCATATGTACCAAGCTCTTAGAAATGTGCTCTTAGAAATACAAACACTCAAATTACACTTTTATTTATATTTATAATAATAAAGTGATATGAAATATAAACATTTAAATGGTGGCTGTCATAAAAACTTGCCCGATTTTTTCAAACATGCATTTAAATATTGAAGAACATTAAAAATTATAATGAATTTGTAATATGGTTCATATATTTAGCAAAATGCTCCTCTCTAGAGTTAATTTTTCTAGCTGACTAATGAGTTTATGGTCACTGGATATGTTTTTTCTGAGGTAAATGTGACGTTACATGACATTGTTTACAAGCTGTTTTACTGACGTCTTTCCACGGTTGAAACACTGATTGTGTTTTGATAAGTTGTACTTTCGATAAGTTATACTGTATATTTTAACACACTTTCAGATGCTCATTCATGAGCGATCTCATGCCACAGCGCCAAAACGCTATTTATGTTTTTGAATTTCATAAGAAAATGGACGTAATTTGAAATCTGAGACTGTTTCATATCAATAGTAACAAAGCACAAAGATTATTGTGATTTATTGGATGGGATGTGCGCTACAATGTTCCATTCATTCATCAACTGAAAACAGGATGACTAGCCTAATCGATTCTCGGTTCGTAAAAATGAGAATCGATTAAAATCAAGAAATCGATATTTTTTACCCAGCCCTAGTAAATAGTAACATATTTTATCTGATAAGATGCTTGACTTATTAAAGGTGCAGTAAGCGATTTCTGAGAAACTGATGATATTTGAAATCGACACCCAAACAAATCGAAACCCAAGCTCGCGCAAGGATAAATCAATCAGCTGGGATTCAACAACAACAGCATTTCTTGGTTCTGTGAAACAGCAAATAACATATACACAGTATATCTGTTATGGTGAATAGCTAAGTGATTAAAAGATTACCTGATTTCCAAAAGGCACAACGTAAAAGATGACACGTTTCTTTAATGCTTTTAGTTGTTTTTCCTATAATAATTGAACAATTCCATGATAATAAAAGAGAAAAAAGCCCGGGCACTCTGCATTGATCAGTACTTAGGAACGCAAGTATCACAGCTTGTAAATGCCTTTTTTTAGCCAGCTAAGAGTTTTCGTCTGGAGGATTTTTGCCCCTGGTTCCTTGCAAAAGGATTCGAGTTCTGTGAATCATTGGGCCGTCTTGCTCTTTTGAAGTCTATCCACAGTTTTCGATGATACTTGAGGACAGTGAGGCCAGCTTGCTCATCTTGAGGTTGTTCATTGTGTATTTTGTGTGTGTTTAGGATCATTATACTGCTGTAGAAGCATCCAGCGTTTTCACAGACAGCGTGATGTTTGCTTCCGGATTTTCCTGGTATTTAATTGAATCCATTCTTTGCTCAGTGACACTCGCCCGCAACACTAGCTCAAAGTATGATCTGTCCACACCCGTGTTTAACAATTAAAGATTGATCTTTTCATGACATTCTGCGTCCTTTTGTTCCCTTCAGTCATACCTTTACTCATTCCTGCCCAAACGTTCTATTTTCACTTGCAAACTTCAGACATTTTGCGCTGAGAATGCAGGAAAGGTTTTCTATGCATGGTTCATATTTGTGAATTTTTTACAGTAGAACAGTTCAGCACCACTCCAGTTCTCTCTCAGAAAGCTTTCTCAGGCTTCCAGACCTCAGATTGACCTCCACCATTCCTGTTTTCTGCCATTTCTTAATTGCATTAGAACTGAGGAAATGGCTTCTTAGAGGAGCACATGGATGTTGATTGTTGGGACTTTTGAAAAGTCATTGAAATTTGCATCACCTAACCTTTCCAAACAATGACTGTGAACAAGCTATAGACCTAACAAATAAAGTCTGAGACTTTGGTAAAGGTTATCTGAGATCTGATCTGAGAGGGTGCATTAAATGTTGCGTGGCGCTCCTTTCCTTTTTTCACTCTGAATTTGTATAAAACAAAAATAATACACTAGTCTTGCTTAAAAAAGTTTCAGAATGTTTCATCTTTAGAGATGCACGATATATCGACCACCATATCGTTATTGGCTGATAAATATGATCATTTTTAATGTTATCGTTATCGGCCCGATGAGAAAATTTGCCTGATATATTAAAGCCAATAATTAATGGATTATTTCCTTAAAGGGATACTTCACCTCTGGAAAGATGAATGTGTATTTAAAATAGGTCATTTATGTAGAAGAAATGTGAAATTATTTTTTGAATTTGGAGCTTTCTAGACTGAGAAAAGCCAGAAAATGTATTTTTGGCTTATGTGGATGAAAGACAACAACTCCCAGAATGCACTTGCTTCGCTGCCCTAAGAGGCCACTCCCAAGCCACGCCTACCGGTGAGAGAGCACAGTTTAAAACAACAAGGCTAGGCTACTAGTGAGTCTCCGTGACGAGTTTGCCCGGGATTTCGAGATCGCCCAAAATGTTCGGGATTCGGCTTTTGCGTTCTACAGTCGCCATTCATTATGTTTACTGTGTCGAGCAGGACGAGGCTGAGGGGCGCGGGAGAACGATGAGAGGCCGGTGGCGTGATTACGGAGAGGCACAGGTCTCATATCTCTCACGGAGGAGCGGGAATTTTCTTAGCAATGTTAAAACGCACATCAACCGATCACTTGTTTAGCGTTCATGTAAACACTACATTCAGATTCACCAATCGGAATGAATTCAGTTAGATTGAAACAAAAGGTGTGCATGTAAACAATGAATGGCGACTGCAGAAAGCAAAAGCCGAATCCCAGACATTTTGGACGATCTCGACGGCCGGACACGTCCGGGAAAAAGAGGATGGTAACCCCTACTACTCAGCTTTCTCCACAGAACAAGAGCCTGCTAGCTTAGCTTCCAAAGAAAGACGGCTGACACTGTGTACATTCTGTGAGTGAGATCCCCCTATGGGCGGGTTGAGAACATGCGGGACAGCTCCTCCTACTGGCTGTAGTCTCTCGCCTCTGGCCAAAAAATCCTCAGATGATGCAAAATGACGATTTTTGCGTTATCAGAGGATTTTTTCCAGACAAAAAATACATAAATCTCTCGTCTCAGGGGGATATGAGGGTATAAAGCACGGAAATTCGAAAATACTACAGGTTTTCTACTAATACAAAGCTTAATGCTGAATCCTGAAGTATCCCTTTAAGCTGAGACACTTCAGCATTTTCTACATGATGGTTTTGAACTGCTTGAAATATGATCCGAATCCCTTCAAAAAAGGAAAATACATTTAAGTGCAACATATGCAGTGCAAGTATGTTATATAGGCTACATAAAATTACAATGAGAACATTAAAATTGTGTGCTTGGGTCATGGCTTTTTTTGTAATCAGGCTCTCAAAAATTATATAAAAATTTAGATTCATCGCCCAATTTATCGGTTATGTGTTTTCAAATATAAAGAATTATCGGTTATCGGTATCGGCCAAAATGTTCATATTGATGCATCCCTATTCATTTGTATACCTACTGGAAATCAGTTCATCTTCTACACTCTTAAATATAAAGGTTCTTTATTGGCTTCTATGGTTCCACGAAGAACTTTAAAGGATAACTGTCGCCAAAATGCAACCTAGGGTCTTTTTGTTAATCTACCCGAGGCAAACTTAAGAACATTTTTGATGCTATCATAGAAGTGCCCCAAGCACTCCCATTCAAAAGACAATTTGACCGAAAATGAAAATACGGTCAAACTTAAAAGTGGCGTTTCCATTCTAATTATGCTTTTACGAAAGTTCGCCTCGGGTAGATTCACAAAAAGACACTAGGTTGCATTTTGGCGACAGTTACCCTTTAAACGTCCATGGAATCTTTGCGTTGCACGAAACATTCTTTTAGTGTTCTTTAGAATATTAAAGTTTTCCAAAAATTTTTCTTCTGTGACAGACTTGCTTACCTATCAATTTTGACCATGGGTGCGCAAACTTTTGCATTCCACTATAGGTGTGTTGTCAGAGAGAGTTTTTGCATGCACACTCCAGAAGATCAGAGTAAAAAGAATGTGAAATATTTGAACTGGCATATATATATTTTTTAAAGCTCTTCGATCTTTGTGTTTCACTGTAAAGTCAGTAGTATGAGAAGCATTTTACAACTGAGAGGTAATGAGAAAAATTCATCAATAACACAGTGCAGCCGCTCCTGCCCTTGGCATCAGATCTTACAGAAATTGCTCCTCTGGGAATCCGGGTTTCCTGCTTCCCACATTCGAGGTCCTAAGATTAGTTGCGTTATTGTGATGCCAGTGCTGACTGTTCTGACCCCTGTGGTATTATGGGTGGGTTCTCTCAGAACTATCCATCTAACCTCGAAATTCTGGAATAATAATAATAATAATGATAATAATTGTTATGACCCAGTTGTTGTGTTGTTTTGTAGGTCTGACGAATGACCTGAGCGCACCTGAATCTCGTCCTTATATTTAAACAGCGCTATCCCTACCCTCCGTCGGGCCGCTCTAGTTTGCCAGTCCTGCGCTCCAGTTTTGAGGAGATTTGTTTTGTTTTGCATCCATGCATTCGTTCTGACAACTCTCAGTTATTCACTCTTTCACTTGCAGCCACGACTGAACAACATCACTGATTACTGATATTTTGATTGTTTTTTTATTTTTAAGTAGTTTTTTTTTTGTAACTTAGTTTTTATTTTTATTTATTTTTTATTTCACCTTTATTTAACCAGGTAAATCAGTTGAGAACAAGTTCTCATTTACAACTGTGACCTGGCCAAGACAAAGCAAAACAGTGCGACAACAACAGCACAGAGTTACACATGGGAAATAAATAAACATACAATCAATAACACAATAAACAGATCTATATACAGAGTGCAAATGTAGTGCAAAATACAGTATGATTAGTTCATTTCACCACATCTTTTCCCCTTAATGTCGCATCTTTGAGCCTGGTTTGAAATAATAATTAGCTTTACCCACTACTGAGAAGAGTTTAAACTAATAGAAATGATGGAAAATATATTAAGGTCAGAATTAAATAAAAATCTCATTGTGAAGGATTTTTTCAACTCGTAATCTTTATTCAAAATATCCATAACTCGATAGACTTCTCTCCGGTAGCGTAGGCCGGGATTTATTCATTTAGTCCATTGAAAGCTCCTGTTCATTTTTGAGTGCATCAGCCACATCTCATCCAATCCACAGCTTCATTTTTTTTCTTGTTTGATAATCTGTTACTCTCTGATGTACATTGCAATATGGAAGGAATTATCAGTTGCTACTATTGTTTCATTGCAACTTTACATTTTGCACATGCATTCATGTTGTTAAGACACTAAATTGTGTGTAGCTGTGTGTGCGAGTGTGAATGTGTGTCCAAAATGGATGGATGGATTTAGTTTGTTAATCAATTTGACTTTTTATTCTAACCTCTATCAACCCATTCCTCCAACCCAGGGTTATTACCATTACCGGTAACTAAAACCTTAAAAAAATAAATAATAATAATTACTAAGCATTAACTGAGATCCAATAAAATAGAAAACTTTGATTGATTTTATTTAATCTTTTTGCCAGGATAACATTTCTCATTTTCATTTAGTTTAAGTTGAAGTACTAAAATGACTAAAAGTAAATAAACTATAACTTGGTAACACTTAATTTTGATGGTCCACTTCAGACATTCTACTAACTATAAGTAACTTTGTAACTACATGTTAACTTATTGACAACCTAACCATACTAATACGCTAATGACTGCTAGTTTGCAAAGTTACTTATAGTTAGTAGATTGTCTAAAATGGACCATTGAAATAAAGTGTAACCTGAAGCTTAATAAAATCTATATAGATGTTTTTAAAAAAATAATACAAATGACAAAATTATTAAAACTTTAATTAAACTGAAATTAAAGTGAAAACTATTTTCAAAATATTATCAAAAACTATAATAATGATATAAAATAACACT